>NW_006766923.1:43766-53724 GCF_000275845.1 Dichomitus squalens LYAD-421 SS1 | reverse complement strand
AGAAGCGGGTTGTCGGAGTGAGCGAGAACAGTACGCCCGCAGTCTTCCGCCATGACGCGCACTCGCTGACTTGGCATGCGCAGAGTCGGGCATCATCCTCGAGAACGAGTCTACGCTTGTAGACCCTCATGGCACGGTCTACGCCAAGCTCTTCGTGAGTCCCTTCCCTGCCTCCCTCTCTCGAACACCGCCCGCGCGCCGTGCGCACGCCTCCTGTAGTGTCATTCGCCCTCGACACAACCCATCTGACCCGCCCGACCGCAGAGCGGCTCCTTCAACCTCGGCGCCAAGGCGACCGGCACCAACTTCTCCAAGCGCATCGCGGCCCCCCGCAGGCGAAGCAGCCCCCCAAGGACCGCAAGCCCGACTGGATCGTCCGCGACCAGACGACGCCCGAGCAGGCCGTCCTCTACCGCCTCAGCGGCGACTACAACGAGCTCCATATCAGTGCGTGCCCCTCCCCTCTCTTCCCCTCCCATCCTCCTCCCGTTCTCCCGCACGTACCCACGCTGACCCCCCCCCCGCGCACTTGCAGACCCCGCGATCGGCCAAGCCGCGGGCTTTGGGGGCGTGATCCTGCACGGGCTCTCTACGTTCGGTTTCGGCGCGCGCGCGGTCGTGTCCGCCGTTGGGGGCGGGGACCCCGCGTCGCTGCGGTTCTTTGGGGTGCGCTTCACCGCGCCCGTGCGGCCCGGGGACGCGCTCGAGACGCTCATCTGGGAGATCGGGCCCGTGGGCGCGGACGTCGCGGGCCACGCGGGCGAGACGGAGGTCGCGTTCGTGACGCGGAACGTCGCGACGGGCAAGGTCGCGCTCGGCGCGGGCGTGGCGTACGTGAAAAAGGCGGCGGGCGCGAAGGGCAAGCTGTGAGTTGACGGTAGGCTGGATGATAATTTATCTACCGCTTGATACTTGCTGTGTTGGAGAGCTGTCGAGAACGTCAACTGGGTTGATTTGATAGCCCAGGGCCGAACAATCGCCACGCGACGGTAGACACTGTCGTACAGGTTCGTCGTCCTCAGATCATCCGACCATGGGAAGTCGAAGCATGCTTCTACGAATACGTGAGTGTGTCGCAGGACCTCGACGCTGCTATAGATGTGCATCACGAGCCCTCGAATGCACCCTGGCCATCGTGAGACCTCAGCTTGGGCTAAACAGCGCCAGTCAATCGATCGCGCAGCTGCGAGCAAGGGGACCGAAGACGCTGCGATGTACCGCTCATCGACTCGGAACATCAGAATCGGAGGTCAGGCACTATATAGCGATGGCCTATCTGCCCTCCGCATACATCTGAACGTTCCCCAAGCCATATACCCGTTTCTGCACCTCCTGTTCCTCTTCGCGTGCATGATGCCGTTTCCCGCTTGTCTTCCTCCTATTCTACTATTCATTCTTCCACTTTGCACCCTATGGTCGTTTGCACATGCGGCGCAGTATGTTCACCTGTCATCATCCCCATATAGAGCGCACTGATAGCGCTGAGCCATCCAGTCATCCTCATTCCCAGCAGTCCGAATTCGTAGACACCCTCTGGTCAGGCCTCCTGCGCGAGCCGTATCTCACAATGCAGGTCTCCCAATTCGCCAACTCGCAGGCGCTATGCCACCCGAGCGCTGGCCCATCGTCGATAGTGAGTACAGCCGCGCTCTCTTGCTCCCTACGTCAGCTCACGAGGCCCGCAGGTGTGAGTGCCTTCTCCCTTACCAGAGGTGTACCACGCCGCCTCTCAAGAGAGCACGGCATCCGCAGATTGAGTCGCGGGCCCAGCGGTGCCGTCTACGGCTTTGCCCTTGTGAACGCCAGCTTCGGCTCGGCGGTGGTCTACGATGAGGGAATGCCTACGCGTGCGTCCGTAATCCTCATGTATAAAGGCACCGGATAGTGTGTATGCTGACTTCTTTACGCACCTCAATGATGCATACGACACTGGGGGATGCAGTGTCCGCGCGGCCCCGGCGGCGCAAGACCAAGAAGCTCAACGTCAAAATCAACGTCACGGACGCGGCAACTGCGGAAAGGGCTGTCGATACGAAGTCTCAGATGCTGTTTCTGGAGACCGATCGTGAGTAGCACTTGAGCCAGTGCACCAGACGTTTCATCGGGCCCACGACATGGGGAGCTGATGATGGTTGCTCTAGATATGCACAACTGTCTGTAGGGTCTCAGAGAGGATTCTATTGCTCTTTATATTATTTTTTCCTCGATCGCAGGTCCTGCAACACATATATCTGCAGATGAGCGTGATTTCGCCTTGTCCGGCGTGTTTCTGAGATCGGGTGCACCGTGCACTGCAGCTCCACGTGACCGTTGCACTTCAGGGCAGGCACTGAGACGCAGACGGACCTCAAGCTCTTCGCAACGGCCCGGGCTCTTCGTGCTTCTCTCACCTATGCTTCTTCGTGCTTCCTTACCTATGCGACTCGCAATCGTTCGTTCGACTTGGCTCTTACGTCTCAGCCTACTCTTTTGCGCTGCTCTGTGCCATCTGCCAGCACGCCACTGGATCAACAGTTCTGAGTGATGACATGTTTGCCACTACTTGCGGACCGGGCTAGTGAAATTCCGGAGAGGCGTCGCTTTCGGGTTGTCAGAGCTAGCGAATACGTCGTCCATATATTGGCCTACCCGCCTCGAGTCAATGGAGTTCTCGTTCATGTCAAATGTGGCTCGTCGTGAAATGTGGCGGATCTGTTGGTTGCAGCGCGAGAAAGATGGGTGCTAAGTCCAGTGACTGCCTCGGGGTTCCCGGCATCTGCCCAGAACAGGCTGTTCCTCATTGGACACCAGTAAGCTTGGTTCGTGATGCTCGTGTCTTCCTCGTTTCCCCAAGGACTGGATGTTAGACCTGCCCAATGGTACGCTCTCTTATTGCCCTGCTAATCTGATGCCGACACGTCTTATGTTTGCTGCGAAGCATGCAGGTATAAGACTTGATGGATACACGTGGTCTCCGATTACTTCCATCCTTCGGGATAGTTGCCATAGCCAGTCCCATTCATATACAAAGTTCATGTTGCAGCAGGACCCGTCCACACTCTATCTGACCCTTCCCTCTTCCTTCGTCGTCTCGCATGGTGTCCTTGACCGGTCCAGAGTGCTTCATAGTGGGTGGCTGCCCGACCGAGCCTACTGCGACAAACTTAGTGTCTAGTGCATCTTCGACTTCTTCTCTAGTGTCTAGCACTAGCAGCGTTATCCCAACTCCTACCTTGTCGACACCGCCTCCTCTCAGCTCTCTAACGGCGTCTTCCTCCACTCAAACGTTAACGTCAACCTTCGTGCCTCCGTTTACGGCATCTGTACAGGTGGGGTGGGTGGTGATCAACTAGCACCAGCGTTCTTACACATACATTGCCAGCCACTTCGCGCCTTGCCTTCTAGCGCATCCACCCAGGCGTGCGGGTGCACGAGCACCGGTACAATCGTAGGCGTCGCAATAGCCGCAGCCGCAGTAGCAAGTGTTTTCACGATGGTCTTGCTACTATACCTCACTCGAAGAGGTCACCGCCGCTACGATGGCCAGCAGGCGAGCGATCCCATGGGTGCGTCTGGTGCTGTCTGCCTACTACCTCAGTCGCTCAATATGTGCCAGAATCACCAAGAGAGCTGGAGCAACCCCTCGCTGAATCGAAGCAGCCTTCATCGAGTATCCGGGAAACCATAATTGTGATCTCGCCCGACGGGGAGACCCGACCGGTATCCGGCACTCAGACGCACAGAGCTTCACAGTTCTCTCATCGCACTCATCGCAGTGGTAAGCCACTCTTCCTATCATTGCCACCTCATTCTACCCACACTTGTCATGCGCAGGAGGCACCTTGGGCTCCTCTGTGCCCCAGCTGCCCGATCTCCCTAGCATATCCTCAGGCCTCCTCTCACAATCGTACCGCTACTCGTATCGGATGTCCCAGGTTCCGAGCCACCTGTCTCCTCCTGGGACGCCCGTGTACTCGGAGAAGACCCCTCGAACAAGCTTTCGCAGCTCGCGGATACCATCTGTCATAGGCAACGTACTCGGATCGGATCAGGTATTGCTTCCGAATTCGACTCTACTCGAGGCGCCTGCTGCCGGTGGCGGAGAGACGCCACCAGGCCCGGCTGGCGACAGCCGCGATCAGGCAGTTGCGCGAGCCCACGACTGTCAGTGCGGTTTGGAGCCGTGCAAGTGCAGACGAGCTACCGATGGCGGCGTGCGCCTCGCGGGTGGACGGCCTGGGGAGGAGGTTGAGGGAGATGTTGACGGGGCGCAGCGTAGCGATTCGGTGGGATCAATGCTGCCTCCCATGTACGGCGGGTTCGACGGTGCATGAGCGTTCGTGTTGGCTGAGGTGACCAGTCTTCCATTCCTTTGGTTTCCCTCTTGGTAGTTGTATACTTGCATTCCATTGACTTCCGGGCGTTGTATCATTAGTACTCTCATTTTCCTCTGGTCTCCATATTGTCATTCCTTGTCCAAATAGATATACACTCGGTCAATCACTTTCTCAGCCTGAAGGTATGCACCAACTTGACATCGCCATACCTGGAGCGGTGATCGACCGGCGTGTCTAAGAGAAGATCTTGACGTCGCGAATTATCGAGTTCCGCTCATAGGCTATCCGATGCAATAACTACGAAGACCAGGAAACGTTCACTCGGTCCAGTCCCTTCCCAATCCGCCGACACCGCCTCTTCCGCGTCGAAAGCGTGAAAAAACCTGAGTTCGAATACGCGCCTTACGACATCCGGCTTTGGCTCGGCCTTAAGCTCTGCAGCGTATTTTTGAGCAGATTGGAAGAGGAACCGAAGCGCGACATACGGCTTTCTAGGGAGCCTCAGCGACCAGTAGGCGATGAAGTCACTGCGGGCAGATGTGTGGAGGGTCAATGATTTGACACGAGGTCTAGATATGGGAGGGGCTGGGCAAGGGGGAGAAGAACCCTCGCCAGACAATTATGAGGACGTGAAGGGCAGGCTGGATCGGAGTGTTGGGACTCGAAGTCTACAGGGCGTGGGGTGGCGGAGGCTGTAGTATCGACCTTCCAAATATCCAGGAGAACCTAGGGATGTGCACGGGTTGGGTGACCCCGCCTCGAGACCTGGAATATACCTGACGGAGCGTACCCGTGGACCCCTCGGCGAGGTGAGACTTCGTTACACTGTCGTGAAAGGGCTATACAAATTGAGGTGATTCTAGTACGAGAAGTTTTGCTGTGATGAGCGATAATATCATATATGACGGTCACCGCTATGGGTTCATTAGCGAGCGCAACCATTGCATGCTGCTGAAGAGCGGCCGTGAACATGTAGAAGGGCGTCAGGTATGCTGCGTGTAAGTACAGAGAACTCTTGGCAGCATCTCTAGCGACGAACAGATAGCCATGCTGCAACCTGATACACCATACACGGATTACCCGACCTAAACCCGTACCCGGGAGCTCGGGTATGTACCCACGCGGGTACGGGCCAAGTCAAAACGCGCAAGGGGCCATCGCATCCCAGCTTTTCCCTATTCTTCAATGTGACTCCCTCTAGAGTTGTGAATGCTTCCACCGCCAACGTCGACGCTCTGCTGGTGAGTCTGTCGAGCATGCTGAATCCAGTAATCATACATCACAGCTAGAGGATTCGACATTCAGTACAATTTCCCAAACACGAAGATCGAGCATCGGTTATTACACACCGGTGTGGGAGGTTCCACGACGTGCTCATGCCCACCTGACGTACTCCTACGATGCTGAGCAGAGAACAGTACGGCACACATTACGCGTGCTCCTCGCGATGTATTATGCTGGCGGCTCAGTCCGTTCGATTTGCAATTCAAGAGAGCGACACGCCCTTGCGAGATGTCTAATGCATACGGAACATCAACAAAGGAAAAGACGCCCCCAGCAGTGAAGGACGCGCACCTGGATGAGTGGTGAACCGGTGAGTTATGGTATGATGACGATCACCAACTTCACGTAGTATTGTTGATTAAGCGCCATCGAACGAGCTCGGCAAACGGCAGCAGATCTAGATATATAGTGAACCTATGGCGGTAACGTATTTACCCACAGAGCTCCCCTTGCCAATAGTACCGCTCAGAATTGGCTGGATCTGGGAGCCGCCCGTATCTCGTACCTCCGGATTTTGAGTCACGTCCCCCAAGACGCCGTGCATCCGTTACTGGTGCGTCACGTCTCTTAACAGGCCTAGGCAGGCCTCGCGAGTGCACGCTGACCATCGCCAACCGCCGCAACGCGTGTGCTTGCATTGGGAGTATATCTCTTTCAGAAGCCGTCGGTCTCCTCGAGCCTAGCTATATATAAAAATGCTGCAAGGCGCTATATCAAGTAGCCTAAGGCGGACTGCCGCTGGAGTTTCATGATATAATTCATTTATGCCTCCCATCTCGGCGACTCTAGCGCACAACGGGGACGTGGCACAAGTCGCGCGTACTCCACAATTTCAGAGAGGCTTACTCATAAACATTGTCGCGGATATTGGACTCTCAGAATGCAATTGAGAGCACCCTCAGGCGTATGACGATGGTGTTGAAAAATGACAACCCGCTTCGCAAAATGTGCGGGCTGAGACATCGCGCAAGACTCACAGAGTTGTCCGCGAGTGCGATTGCGCGCGTCCTGTCGGTCATGATGCATGAGACGTGACGAAGTTGTAACGAATGCACGGCGTCTTGGGGGACGTGACTCAAAATCCGGAGGTACGAGATACGGGCGGCTCCCAGATCCAGCCAATTCTGAGCGGTACTAATATCATCTCGGCGCCTTGCAGACATGTGACACCTCGCACGGCTGCAGTCACCTCTCTCATGGTGTGTGCATAGCGCGCGAATAGACATGCTGATACAAAGCGGCATCGCGTTACTTGAACATGAACACGGACTCACAGGACAGCGTCCAAGACCCTTTCGCAGGTGGCCCCAATTTGACGGCAAAGATTCCGTGAGAAGCAAGCACTGGTCGCGGCCTTAGTACGCCATGACCACGAGTCTCGTGGTTGACTTGCAAAGAACGCCTGTAGCGATGCATTCAACACGACGGCCTGTACTCCCCGGTCTGTACCCCTCTCGGCTCATGGTCTCGTCATGTATCAATTGGCCGAGGTGGGGCTAGCTATGAGACGCGGATTGCGGTCGCGAGCGACCTGGTGAGTGTTCCTTCTCCGATTTCATCTTCCTTGGCAGTCTTTTGAATGAGGCACGTACTGGGGCGGACGAGTACCATGCCTACGCACCGAAAAGCTTTTTACAGGTGATGGGCCATCATAAGGCGATCGGCTGAAGCCTGCGCGCGTATCAAACTCGCTCCACAATTGCCTGTGCAAGTTCATTGGTATGTAGCTCTGCCGCCGACCGTGCTGATGTAGCGCCTGCAGTCGAGAGGCCTATAAAGGCTGATACTGCTTGCCTACATTCTTGAGACCCGACCACCATGCAACGATCACTACCCCTCCTCGTTTTTCTGTCAGCCTGCATCTACGGCATCCAGGCTACCCCTCTGGTAGTCGATACACCGTAGGTGGTGTGACCACCGTCCATCCAAGCGTCACTCATACAAGCCCGATCACTGCTTAGGACCGAGATCATCCAATGTGGGGTGACTAACATCACTTGGTCAGGAGGAAGTGGTGAGTCAAGAATTGTAATGACATGTTTCCTCGAGATACTTACATTGCACGACATATCTACAGGCGCATACAGCTTGGTGAGATGACATGTTTTCGATTACGCTGCCTGTGAACGCCCCGCTGACGAATCGCATTCCGGCTCCGCAGTCGTAAGTTCGGGACCGCCGTCTCTTATAGGCTATGGGCTGATTGGCTATGCTTTTCATACACAGGATTAGGGACAACGGTGAGGTTGTCGAAGACTCCGAGCGTCTGTCCGAAACCAGCTTTGAGTGGGCTGGCTACGGAGCGCCTGCCGGTACGTTTTTCGCCATCCATTGTGTTTGGTATAGGTTACTTGATGCGGGGTGATACTGTTAGGCTCTACCGTTATCATCTACGTAACCGATACCGCCGGGGACGGAGCATCGACTGCGCCTGTCGTGGTCTCGCCCAGCTGTGCGTTCTGTTTTGACTCTATCTCGAGCTGACGCGCTGACATCGCGAACGTATGCAGCGGATTCGAGCTGTCTGGACCCCGGCTTCTAGAACTGTATGTACTAATCGTATATCATCACGCATGTTTTGTATGCGCAGTTGCCCATCTGAAGATAGATGGACCGTGCTTCAACGACTGAACGGAACAACCGCATCAGCGTATCCTGTGCTCTTTGTGCCTGCTCCTGAGCTCTGTGTGACGCCAGAACTAGTCTTTTTTTCTCAGATCAGCGTCGAGCGCGTGGGTCTCCCAAAGTTCAAAAGGCAGAGCGCTCCCTCCGAAAACGACTTGCAGGTGCAGTCATGCAACGGTGTGTGGGAATGCGGGATGACACGCCTTTTTTGTCGTCAGCCTGTAGCGAGGAGCGCTTCGATACTAAACAAACAGGGCCGTCTCGGGGTGCCTTGGTTCTTGAGAGTGAACGCACCCCATTTGAGGCCATTGTTTAGGATTTGAAGAGCCCATCTATAGTAGAGTCGGAGGAAGCTGTATGTTTCGTAACAGACACGCACCTATGTCGGTACGACCGACATTAAATCCTGTTGTCAAGTTCATCATGTGATACTAGCTTCAAACTGAGAGGGCTTGAAGGGCAATGCCTGTCACCGGATGCTGTCGACACATGATCTTCAACTGTATCTACCATACGCTGCTTCACAACAATGCACCGTCAACCGCAAGATACCGGATCCTTCCTTGAATTCTGCTGCTGAGCTACGACCGTTGCATCCACTACGCCCGGACTGTGCATAATCCTAAAGAATATCGATGAACGTCTAACTCCATCGAGGTCTGCGAGAGGCACTTTTTATAAGAAACGGCGAACGTGTCCGTGTTTCACCGGTGGCTGATTTATCAGCAAAAATGTCAAATCAATGTAATGCGGGTTGTATTGGCAATGTAAGGAGTGACTAAATCAGCTTTCATTGTAACGCTAGTCTTGACGAGATAGGTGTTCTATTGGCGTTAGATATGAGAGCTTAATTTCTGTGATCATGATAGTGTATCGGGCTGTCATCATAACTCATCAGCTTGCAATGGAACGCATAGGCCTGCTCGGCCAGGGATTTTCAGGCGAGCTGGGAATTCCCATGCCATTACCATCATATAGATGGTCAAGCAGTGCTTTGTCAACGCGGGGTCTGTTGCAGGCACGCTGTCCGACAATTCAACACGAAACACGCCAAAAGTTGGGAAAAATGATATGAATTATGGGCCAACTACAATACGACAGACTGTCTTCCCGACACCGCTTGCACCACACGCCCTTGGTCTCGCTGACAACCCGCGCGATTCTCTCCTCCGCCCCAGTGAGAACCCCGTCTGTTTCCTACTATTCTGGTCTTTTTCAGCCGATTGCTGTCTGGCGTAAAGACAGAAACATGTAACAATCGCTAGAAATCGGTATCAATCGATGGAAAACGGTGGCAAAAGGCACAAAAAGCTATTTGCCGTCGATCGACTTTTCACGTCTATTTGCATCTTTTCCCCCCGATATTGGTATGTTCCGGTCTATTCAACGTCTGACAACCATATTGGGACAAATTACGACAGTACTGAGAAGTTCATATGCTTCATCCGGTTCTAGATCGAGCATGGACGAGGATATTTATAGGTGGCTACTCTACAGTACAATTCTCGGATTACATAATAGTACGCTACTCCCCGCACCCGTGCGACGACATTCAGTGACCTATCACTAAGTACTGCTGCATTGCCTCACGCGCTCTTTGCTCCCTGTGCAATAACCTCGTGTGCGACTTACCTGTATGCTGTACGACAGCGACTAGCCCACTCACCTGTGTGTGACATGTACAGACTGAGACAGCGATGCCCTACCTGTTAGCCTCACTGTGAGTGTAACCC
>NW_006766923.1:0-43412 GCF_000275845.1 Dichomitus squalens LYAD-421 SS1 | reverse complement strand
AAGTTCATATGCTTCATCCGGTTCTAGATCGAGCATGGACGAGGATATTTATAGGTGGCTACTCTACAGTACAATTCTCGGATTACATAATAGTACGCTACTCCCCGCACCCGTGCGACGACATTCAGTGACCTATCACTAAGTACTGCTGCATTGCCTCACGCGCTCTTTGCTCCCTGTGCAATAACCTCGTGTGCGACTTACCTGTATGCTGTACGACAGCGACTAGCCCACTCACCTGTGTGTGACATGTACAGACTGAGACAGCGATGCCCTACCTGTTAGCCTCACTGTGAGTGTACCCAAGGACAGGAAGGGATGGTGAGAGGAGGGAAGAAAGGGCGCAGAGACGGGAGGCCGGCCATCGCCCACCTTTATAAGAGTGTCGCGGACACCGATGGCGTCATGGACAAAGGAGCCAGGGACGAGATCGAAGACGACGTAAGAATGGATATGGTCGGAAAACCGTAGGTTGGCACACAGGCAGTATATATAGTGGACATGGATGCAACAGTAGTATATACGTCGAAGACCCGTTTGATACTTTCGATCGACGTCAAATGGTCCATTGTATATATAAAACGAGCCAATCGATATATGAATCGAGCCGCTTTAGACGCCGAGCTGTCATCCAAATCGCTCAGAAAAGACGGCATTAGATGACAATAGGCAGCAATCGTTGGCAATAGGCGGGGTTTTCACTGGGCCTCCGCCTTCTTCGCCATCTCGATAACTATGCTCGCAGGTGTCAGAGGGGTTAGGAGCGGCACGGA
The DNA here is from genome assembly GCF_000275845.1 of Dichomitus squalens LYAD-421 SS1. Classification (NCBI taxonomy): domain Eukaryota; kingdom Fungi; phylum Basidiomycota; class Agaricomycetes; order Polyporales; family Polyporaceae; genus Dichomitus; species Dichomitus squalens. Next base: position 42,639 of record NW_006766923.1, on the reverse strand, counting down.
GCGGGAGTAGTATAAGGCAGGGCCAGGTCTCGACGATATTCGGAGTGTCTCACTGGATGACCCCATAGGCGTCCTGGGTGAGCTACGCGCACGTGAGGTGGCACAGCACTGTCCATTGAGGCCAAACCGAGCGAACCCCGCTGTTGTCAGCTGCTATTCGTGACCGCGTCCAATGCGCGAGCTGCACAGACCTGCAGGGCAAGGCAATGATGACACACCTTCCGCAGCGAGCGCATCCACATACCAATTTGGCAGGCTCATCTCCGCAACTCGATGCACCTGCTCCCGCATCCACGACGTCCGCATGCGCCTCCGCCAGGCCCGTTGTAAGGTGTTTGAGGTATAAATCCGCGGACCTGATGCCGAGCACCGATGTGAGGCTAGGGTCTACTGTATGCGCACAAACAGATGGACTATACCTTCCCGTTAGCACAAGTTATTGGTGGTATATGGTACAAACCACCGCTACAATGAAGTCAAATGCAGCTAGAGTATGAAGATAGTCTGCTTGCCGCTGTAGCAACCAGACCAGTCAGGTCCGCGATGGTGGGGTTTCTTTGAGCAGGTGATGAGCTTGATGGTGGGAGATGCAAGGAAAGGGGTGACGACTTATCTGTGTGCTCGCCCAGGCTTTTGACGAAAAGACAAAGACCATGACAGGTCGTGAGCTATGACATCACGCCTGCCAATGTCTTGCAGCTGGGCCACGATCTGCCGCCTTAACCCTAACCCAATGCTCTTCCGGCCAGGACAACCGCGTACCGTTGATATGCTGCTCGAGGAGACGACACTTGCTTCTTTGATTGTCCCAACAACGTCCTCCTACCCACCTTCGGTAAGGGGGTTCGCAATCGCATTCGATGGAGGCATGGATGACTTGGATGGTGACGCAGTAGCGTCAGACACTGATCGTGCGCTGGACATGCGAGTAGTCGTGGACTTGGGGGGCTGAAGGAGGAGAACGATCTGGCAGGAGAGAGACCGGTCGAAGCACGCTCGGATAGAGCGGAACACGATGAGAGATGGTGGTAGTGGTAACAGGCAAGGTAGTGGAGTGTCACCGCGGGCGAAGGAGCCGATCGACGCTGTGCTTGCACTGAACGCGCGGCAATTTGAGCGACAGCGAATGTAGAGGCCTCCCGGGACGGTCTCTCCTGGGCCTGTGTACATCTGGTTACATTTCAGTACGCATGTCAAAGAATGGCTATTAGATGATATATATATGGTAAGCCTCTTGTATGCAATGTCACTGCTATCAGAGTCCTTGACGGCCTTATAAATCGCCTCGCCCCGCCAAGGTTGACAACGGCAAGCTTATGTATTCCAATTCCCTGCTTGCCAATTTTGGCGTTACAATTCTCGGCACGCGTGGCATTGCCGCTGGCACGGTTTCGCACATTTGCTGATGTAGGTCGGCGCTATCTTTGGCTTCCTCTTCGCTGGGATCGAGGCTTCTGTCAGGTACCAGGTGCCAGACGCGGACAGATAATGAGCTCAAACATGATCAACGGCTGCTTCGGCACTATTCCTGTCATGTCATATCTAGTACTTTGTCGCACGGAAGCTCTTCACTCCTCTTCGCACGTAGGCGGTGTGCAGCATTCCTGTAGCTACAATGTCTGGCGGCGACTCGGCTATGCCGGTCATTAGTACACCTTCCATCAACGAGTTCGCCTTTACAGTCGCTGTATACTTTGCCGGTAGCGGAACACAGTCAGATATTCAGCTATTTGTGGCGAGTGTAACACATGGTGCGCAGCTTGCATCGTCTTCCTCAATCTCCATTGACAGGACACTAGGTTTCCTGACTGCGCTGGTCGTTGCGGCGATAATATTTCTTGCGTGCGGAGCTCTTCATCTCAAGAAAAATCTTGACGGGAAACACTGATGGAGCATTCAAACCAGTCGTCAGGGACTATCTTCCCGATACTCAGTCTCGCTGCTATTGCTCAGCACTCTGATTCTTTATACCTCTACCACCGTCTACATGTGCACACTTGTATGGAGCCGGTTGGGCGTCGGCCATCTCATTTCGGAGGTCACCAATGGCGTAGTCTCGGCCACATACGACCGGAGTCATAGTATTGCTTCGCTGGAAAGGAACGTCAAAGTACAATCGTGGATGATGACCGCAACGGGTGGACTAAATGTCAGGATCTACTGCATTATTATGACATGAGGACCTCCTGACATTGCCTGGACATAGATCCTCATAGGAGATGGAGTAGTGTGGTGGCGCGCGTGCGTTGTTTGGCGCAACAGAATTGTTTATATAGTTGGGCCTTTGCTCCTGACTTTAACGCTAGGTTGGTTGTCGTGATCTAAATTTAGTATTCATCTCTCATATTGGGTTCACAGTAATCGGCGTGTTAGAAGTTCACAAATCAGAGACCGGACCCTCACTTCATCTCCAGATCCTGATTGGCGTAGATGGTTTTGCGGACGCATTTGTAGTCCTCACTATGAGTGTGAACATACTGGCAACATCGTTGATCGCTTATAAAGCATGGTGAACGTTTTGATCGTGCTCTTAAACAGCATGTGACCCTACTAACCCAAATGTACCTAGGGGGCATAGACGCCTCTTGCAGAAACATGTTGGTTCAGATGGCACCAAGACACGCACTCTCAAAGCACTTGCTCTACTTGTCGAATCCGGTACGATCTATTGTGCTCTACTCGTAAGCACTGTTCTAGTAGTTGACTTTTCAGGACCTGCCGTAGGCTCACGACTTGCCACAGATATTTCTCGTAGTATACCAGCTCAGCAGGCCGCTTGAAGTGACAAGCAATGCAAGTGCTTTCGCCCAGACCGGGTGGTACTTGACCGATGGATGCCTTTTCCCTATAACCGTTAGTGTTCCTAGCATCATAGCCTTCCAAGTCATAGAGAAGGCTCATCATATATCTCCTGTACTAGGCCATCTATCCGACTACTATCATTGTGATAGTTGCAATGAACCGCTCCCCAATTGACCACGGTGTTTCACATATCAACGAAGCAAAGGACACTGCCATTATATTCAATCACTCTATGTTTTCAGGACAGCACATGACAAGTCTCGCACAAAGCGAATCAGAACGCCACAGCAGCTCAGAAGATCGTTGTCGTCTGTGAGCTGCTTCATAAGCCGGATGAAGGGGAGGAACACCAACTATTCGTGAACACTATACAGAGGGGAAGCTGTTGTATGCCCTACCTTGCATTACATACGATTACTCAGCGGAGGCGTAAGCTATTCAGAATCGAAGGTTGTAAGCATCACACTCGAGTCCGAAGTGGATATCAACATGTTTTCTGAGAGGAACCAGCAGGTCATTGAGTATGGAATCTGTCCCTCGGGACGTTATAACCTCTCCGTGTACATCGACTTTCGTAGATCGCATCGTCTGCTCCCTTGCTAAATTCCAAGGAAGTGTTAAATAGTGCTGTAAATCCAAAAACCTTGCCACTGAGTGGATGTGAACGCACACCTGGAACTTTAAAATCCAGAGGCATGGATGAAACGTTGCCCAAGGGGCAAAACGTAGAGAGTCTCCCCTAGCCTGCACATGGCACATGGTATCACAATCACATACGTTCAGCTTGTGGGTCGCACATACCACAATGAACCCATTCGAAACGGTTGCCGGACACAACCGAAAAACATCCGTCGACTTGTCCTGATACTCTCGCGGCTAACGCTAGTGACCGAACCAGCAGCTGACGTGAGGAACTCGGAAGAACCCCAGCGTGCTCGTTGACAGATGGACCATAGCACCTCGAGCGGTGCTCAAGAAGCGTTGCAGCACGGGTATACCTAGCGTTTATCCGTGAGCGACAATCGAACAGGGCATTCACCGCGATACGCTGTCGTTTATAAGCATCATCGCTCGAGAAAGATGGGTCACGTGGCCGCACCGTTCGCATCAGAGTGTTGCTGAGGCACCTCAGGCTGCAGATCATTTGCACACGCGAATCAAGGAACGTCACAAACAGATGGTTGCAAATCGATGTTGAGGAGCCATTCCGATGCGAGGAGTGTCGGGTTGGTGTGGCTGACTCGAGGAGGTAGCACTGTGAGATTTGCGCTCCTGACCCCTACTCTCCCGCCAGAGTCTACATAGGTAGTACATGGACCACCATTGCGTGCATATGCGCAGCCGCAGATAGTGACTTTCAGCCCGTCGAACGAGCGGGCAGAGTGGCCGTCGCCGCCGGATGTGGCACTACGGTGTGAACGGAGAACGCTGGGATCAGGAATTCTACACGGGCGCAAACCTACTGTCCTTAGTTGAGCTTCTATAAGTTCTGTAGATGGCCAATGGGGGTGGAGACCTGCGCACTTGGGCTGTAATCGGGCTCGCGGTGTTTCGGGTGCGGCAGATGGTAGATCGAGACACGCTGGAAGCTCCGATGTGTGATGTTAGTGTTGTCATCTTGACGCATTACGAAAACGAGGCTGAGGAGCGTCGTCCTGACTCAGAAGGTACTGGTATGCCCAGGGGAGACCTGTGAAGGCATTGCATGGACGATGAGTGTTGGGGAACGGAGGGATATACATACAACCCGCTGTGAGGTGGCGGGTCCGGGTGGCGGTGCATGTGGCGGGGCGGGGAGAGGATGCCGCCGGCAGGGGGATCAGGGCCGTGAGCGCCGTGAGGACGAGTAGTAGCGACGGCCAGTCTGCCCGCCACCCTTTCTGCCTCATTGCCTGCTCTCCTCCTCGACCATCGCCGCCGCCATGGTGGCCGACGCAAAGTCCCTCCGTATTGCGTGCAGACATGGTATGTCCTCCCAGGCTCAGCAATCTTGGACTTAAAATGACATTGACGCTCATTAATGGTCGATTGCTTAATTCAATTCCCCGCGACGTTCATCCACGACATTGCGCTCCTCAGTCTGTACAGACCAATGGCTTGTCACTCACGTCGACCCCTCCTGGACCATCGCCTCTCTCAAGCTCTTCCTCCTCCACAAGTTCTCCAGGAGCGCCTCCGACCCCGACCACAACCCTCGCGCTATCTCCGTCTCCCCACGCAAGGCACGCCGTCGCTCATTGTCCCCTATCACCTTCGCTACACCCACTCTTCGCAAAGCTCAACCTCTATACGCCTCCGCCCCCAGCTCAGGCGAGTCAAGTGACACCGAGCACTCGGGGGACCTGGACCTGGACCTGGACCTAGACGACGATGACGATGTGAACATCACCAAGTCCTTCACGGACGCGCATCGTTACAAATACAACGCCCGCCCCTCTACATCCTCAACCTCCGATTCTTTATCCACCGCCCGTCTTCCCCTCCTGGATGCGCTCACGAGCTCGAGTGCGAGCTACGACGTGAACGCATACATTCTTCTCACTTTCTCTACCACCCAGATCCTCGAAGACCGCTTCTCTCTTTCTTGGTATGGGATTCACCCCGGGGAGCTCCTCGAGTTGCACCCTGCCGGTGTTTCGTTTGTTGCTCTCCCGCGAAGTACGCTAGACGCATACATCGCGCCCTACTTTGCCACGCGCGTTTGGGCGCTCCGGATCGTGGGGCACGGGTCCGACGAGAAGGAGGACGAGAGCCTGGATGTGAGGACGCCGAACCTGAGCCAGAAGCGGGAGAAGAAGAAGGTCGCGGTAGAGTGGAAGGAGCGGTGGGCAATCATACACCAAGGCGTGTTTTCGCTGTGCAAGGAACGACATGTGAGTGTTCATTTTGCTATATGCGGTCCAACAAGCGCATATACCCACATCTCGTCCTCCGCTGCCGGTTGCTCCCGTTCCGCTGGATATATGCGCATGCGCCTCCGCGGGAGTCAGTCGCAGATGGCTGACCGCGCCTACAGGACACGCACGCGGCATTCTCCTCGCCGCTATCCTCTATGCTCTCTATTCGCGACAGCGCACATTTCAAGATTCCCCTCCATACCTCGCGCATTCCTGGACGTTACAAATCCTCCATATCTCCGGCTAGCTCGAACATCGTCTGCGTTAAATTCGGCACAGGCCGGACCCCACGGCAGCGCACGTTCTCGAACGAGTCCTCAGTCACCTTTGATCAACCTCCGTCCGGCCCGTCGTTCACGTCCACTTCAATATCTGCCTCTGCGGGACCAGGATCGGGGGGTGGCCAAGGAAGCTGGTGGCGGAGAGGGTCAAGAGATGTCTCCACAACGCTGAGTCTCGGCTTGACGTCGAGCGCAAGCGCGTTAGTTGGGAGCGCATTTGTGGGGAGCTCGAGTAACGGCATCTCGGAAGTGTGGGACTCCCTTGCGCGCAGAGGGAGCCGGGCGGGGATAGATGAATCAGAGGGAGAGCCGGGCTCATCACGGGAGAAGGGGAAAGCTAAGGAGAGGGATGAGGCGGAGGACGCAGTGTGGATTGTGTTAGACATGCTGGGCAGTTCGGGTGAGTGCATTGTTCTTGCTCTCATCCTACTCTATCCCACGCGTGTATGCGTTTGGTAATGTGGATAACTGGACCTGACGCGGAATCGAACATTGGCAGCATGCTCGCATATCCTTCGCATTCTACATCGGCACGCGCCTCCACAATGCAATTCCACTTTCCTTCCTGGACGTGGCGCGTCGATCTACTCGCCCTCGCCCTCGCCAATTATCTTCAATTCCCGCCCGTCGACGCCAGGGTCTCCAACCACACCAGGACCCACCTCCTTCAATTTCCCTCCATCTTCTTCTCAATTACATTCTCAACGTCTATCCCAAGCCCCACTTCTCTCCCCAACCGCGTTGGACACATCTGCTCCTTACTTCCCTTACAAGTCCTACCACTTCGGCCAAGGGTCTTCCTCAGACTCGCGCCCTGATACGCCTATTGTTCCCCTCCCTGGCTACACCCTCCCCGACCTCACGATCGGCTACTCCGAAGGCGTTCCCTACCCGTTTTGGCGGCTCGAGCTCGTGCGCGACGCTCGCCGCGCGGGCTTGGGTGCAGTCGGACGCGCGATGGAACTCGTGATGTTCGGCGAGGATGACGAGGACGATGACGACTATGCTGACGATGAGGCTGCGGAAGAAGAAGATGACTTGGCTATTGCATGGGCGCGGAGGGGCACGACGAGCAGTCTCGAGATATCCTCAGTGGTTGAGCAGCCATCGCCTGTGGACACGGACGTGCAGCCTGGAGGGATGACGGGGAGGCACGGAAGCAACCCGTCCGTTCCTTCGGACGCGACTCTACCAGAGGGAAGAGCTTTGCAGTCTGATGCGGACCCACCGAGTGATCATGTGGGACCACAGCTGGAGATAGAGTCCCCAGCTAGCCCTGCAAGTGCACCTGACCCAGCGCCGACAACACGCCCACACCGTGCGTCCCACCCCCTCGTCGACCTCACCTCCCTGCACGAAGCGGAGCCCCCAGTGTCGGAATCAGACTCGAGTGAGGCGGAGTGGGACGGATGGGTCGACGCCGTCGTGGCGCAGTACCGCCGGGAATCACTCGCGCGCCGCGCGCAGGCAAGGCGCGAGGCCCTCGCAGCCAGTGCATCCGTCCCCGTCTCGGCATCGACGTCCGCAGCGCCCTGGGTCGAGGGGTGGACAAGCCAGTATGGCGGAGGCGAGTCTTCGACGAATGTGGCCAGTCCCGATCGTGAGAATGCGGACTACTCGGAGCTGGGGACTTGGAGCTGGCCCGGTCAGAACCAGAGGGGGAGCGATGCCGAAGGGTCTGCGGAGGGGTCGTCCCATTCCCAACATAGTTCGGACCCGCAAGCGCCTCTCAGTGCGTATACTGCGCGGCGCACGACGTCTGGGGAGATGAGAGGGCGTGGGCACGGACGCTCGGGGAGCGCGGGTAGGACGCTCTCGACCTACTCGTCTGTGGACTCGTCGCTCAGGAGGACGGTTACGATGCGGACGAATCTAAACAGCATCAGCCTCAATCAGCTTAACCGGTCGTCGATGCAGGCAGCGTTCTCCTCTGCATCGAGCTCGGATGTCAACCTTGCGCAAGACTCGGTGGAGGTGAGGCGGTCCGGGTCGGCGTCGCCCCCGCCTCCGCATGCTCGGCTGTCGAGGCCGTCGATCGCGAGCTTCAGGAGCGCGTCGAACGTCAATGTGCGCAATCACGTCATGTCGCCCCTGTCGACCCAGATTCCGGACGAGGATCCTAGCGCTGGAGTGGACTATGTCGAGCCGGACGTGGACGATATCGAGGAGGTCGGAAACAACGAGGACGTCTACGAAAATGAGCTCGGTCACGGACAGGTCGCGGGGCCTCACCCGGTTCCGCTACCGGGGATGCGGATGGCGCCTTCGGGGTACACGACGTTCCGGCACAACGCGCTGTACGGCGGGCAGGCTAACGAAAAGAAAAAAGGCGGCAAGGAGCGCGCGCAGGTGCACGCTGGCGTCGTACACGGGCAAAGCGTGGGGAGGTTGCCAATGGGCATGGGTAGCATGGTGAACACGGTCAGCAGCACGGTCAGCGTTGGGCCGAGCGCGAGGAGGAGCGGAAGGAGATTCTAGTGCGGCTGCTGGTGCTTAGAAGTTTGCAAAGAAGGATCTGGATATGACAATAGGAAGGATCGGGACCATGGCCAAGGTTGAGTGTATAATATGGCAAGTAATCGCTCAACTTTCCGTTTCTTTCGTCTCTTTATTATGGTTGCTGCAGCTGCTGTGTTACTAGTTGTGATAATGGCTGTTCCATACCCCGGAGGTTTGCACTGCTCTCGTATTGCATGCACTGTACAGTAGTTTCGTAGCATTGTTACGCATCTCTCCCGTACTATGCGAGTCACTCTTCATTCGTTTTGGATACGCCTCATCGACCCCATCGGAGAAGTACATTCTGTATATATACACACGAGCATCGACCCCAATGACGTCTAGTTGTAGCCACCAGTAGAAAGGGAAGGGGGGAGAGCGCTCTTGTCGTTTCCGCAGGAAACGTTGATCTCGTTCGTCAACTGCAGCTCGATGAGGGAGCCGTTAGTGAACGTGTCCCACTCAATGAAGCAGTTCGAGTGCCACGGCTTCCCATCGATCTTGACGCTCTTCACAAAAACCTGACCCCCAGTTCCATCATTGGGGTTGCCCTTGAAGTTAATCGAGCGGATTGTCGTAGTCGTGTTCAGTACCGGGTTTCGAAAGGAGATCTCGGGGAAGTAAGGAGAGGAGAGGAGGAACTGGCGTGTAGCAGGGAGAGGGTACAGGCCGGCGAGGTAGAAAGCGACATAGCTACCCATTGCCCCAGAATCTGTACGAGTGGATCACCATCAAGACTTCTTGACAGTCGAATGCAAGAAGACTTGCTACACTCACCATCGTTTCCTGGGAGACCATTCGTGGAGGTGTTGAAGAACTGAGCGATGACTTGCCGCGACCTCTGGGTACTCAGCCCAGGCCTGTTCGCGTAGTGGTACATGAAAGGGATCTGTTGGGAGGGCTCATCCGTTGAGTCGAAATATCCCTGTGTGCAAAGATTATCAGACAATAGCTCGAGATTGACGACACTCGATACATCTACCTCCTCAAATATGAAGTTCAGTCTGTCGATGAACTTCTGGTTCCCGCCTTGCAACTCGATCAGCTTTGCAGTGTCGTGGGGAACGTATTGCGAGTACTATAGACACCCACGGCGTTAGAGCAATGTACATCCATCTCAACTCGGAAACCCACTGTGATCGGCGATCCTTCATAAAAACCATCGTGGTTTTGAGCGTTCAGAAAGCAAGTAGCTTGCAGCGGGTCGTGGATGCTGCAATGACGAGGGTCTGTGAAGTTGAACGTGCCATTAACGAAGCGAGGCTGCGACCGGCGCGTCAGGAGTAGAAGGGAGTGCTGAAATGACCGGACTCATACCTGCATGAAGCCGACGATATCACTCCTCCCCGGGAACGTGAGGTTGGCATTCCACACGTTCTGATAATTCTCCGAGCGCTGGGCATACTGAAAAGTAGTCAGTCATTCTCGTTTCTTGATGTGACTTAGGAGGCAACTCATACCTTACTACCATCAGCTGTTTTGCCTAGGGCCTTTGCAACCTGAGAGATGGTGAAGTCGTCGAAAGAATACTGCATATACTCGAGTCAGAACATCGCGAGGCATTCAACCATGCAGTAATTGCACCTCGAGCGTCCTTGACACCTGCTTCGAGTTGGAACCATTCCTCTCGAAGAGATCTTGCGGGATGTAATTAAGTATTTTCCAAGTGCTAGCCTGCCTTCCCTGAAGATCCCAATTTCCTGACTCCTGCTCCGCGTCTGCTACTAGGGCATTATACAGAGCGTCTGCAGGTACACTGAGAGCATCCGCCTGCTCTTGGAACCTAACTAACATCAGCAAGCTCCAGTCTCGCTCGAGATCTAACCGAGACATACTTCACGTAGAATTCGGCCAAAATGGGGTCTCCATCTGCACAATAGATTGAGCGGTGATCACGGGACAAGACGCCGAACAACGTACTGCTGCCTCCCTGGATGTAGTGCTTCGCGGTGGCACCCCTGCATTCTGGCAGCCATCCTTCGTGCTGCTGAATATTAATCATGCCACGAACGATTCTCGCAAATGTGGCCGGGTCGTGCAGTGCCATCAGCGGATACAGAGTTCGGTAGGTATCCCACTGCCAATATCGTCAAACATCATGTCTTGCAAAATGGTATAGGAAGACTCGCGTTGCAGTAGAACGAGTCGTAATACGGCTCAGGGGAGTCCCAGAGAGGGTTTTCATCAGTGTCTTTCTCTTTGATCAGCAAAGATCGGTGTAATGCTCGGGCGATACAGCACTTACAGTCCGCAGGAGAAAGGTGTGTCCTGTACAGTGAGCTGTAGAACAGGTCCACAATCTCCGGGTCGACGCCCTTTGGATCAATCTGGATACGTCCGAGAAGCTCACTCCACTGAGCGCGGGAGGCCGCACGCGTGCCCTCAAAGTCGATTTCGGGAATCTCCTGCTCTGCGTTTGCGCACGCTTGGTCTGCAGAAATTAGGGAGACGCCAATGCGAGCGAGAATGGTTGTGACGCCTTCCGGCTTTGGATTGAAGGTGAACAGTGCACCCAGTTCGTCGACAAAGCCTGCGCTCCTTCAGTGAGAGAAGTCCAGAATCTATTGTTATTGGATATGAGACCTACTGGTATACAGCTGGTTTATGGTCCAGGTGTTCTTTACTGGGAAGTTGCCGAGCCAGGCACCAAACTCAATGGGTGCACCCTTGGTAACTCAGATCATACTATATGGAGCCAGGGAGATCACAGGCAACTTACAAGATCATAGCCATCACCCTTGAAGTCTACGCATGCAAAGGCTTGGTAGCGGCCAGGACCAAAGGAAGCGGCGAAACGCGCCCCGCCCTTCACGCGACCTGTTGTCTCATCAAGCTCCATGGTGGGGTCGGTGCTGCTCTGTTGACCATCGTTCGTGATGTCCACGACAATACGAGGGAACTCGGTCTTGGCGGGGAAAGTGTAACTGAAGGTTACGCTAATTTTCAGTGCAGAGCCTTAGAGTAGTGTGGGGATATCCATTACCGGTGGAGTGCTGTCCGACGTGTAGATGTGAGCTCAACGCGAATCCCCGTGGACTAACCCATGAACACTGTGTCAATTAGCGTGTTCATAGGACATATCCATGAATAGGTACCAAGTTCGACGCGAAGTAACCCGGCTCTCCGGCATCGTCAGGGGAACCTATGGGGAACGATGAGAATGGTCAGTCACTTTTCCCAGAAACGAGCTCACCATCATCAAGAACATTCCTCAGGACCTTGCGTCCATCGATCGAAGTCTGACATTCCTCGAAGGTGTTGCCCTTACCACAAGAAGCTAAGGGAAACAGCTTGAAGTTGGATAAGGGTACAGCCTACAAGGCAATATCAATTCCGGCTCTATATAGGATACGGCTTCGAGACTTACTCCTCCTGTACCGTCATCGTGCAATTGGGAGAATCCCGTCACGTTGAATATAGGATTAGCGTCGTACCCGGCATGCTGAAGACCATCCACTGTCAGCGTCGTCCATCGCTGTCATCATCTATTCAGCAGCACGTACATTGCCTGGGGAGTCGGTGTCCATGCCAGCTTTGACCATCCCTTGCGGTATGAGAGCTCCTATTGCAATACTAGTGTCAGTCATCAGTGATTCTCGTTTGGGTTCGAACTGAGAAACCGACCTGGAAAGACGTGTCCTCCATTCGTCGTCCCTACGAACACATTGACGCGACTAGCGGCATCCGGAATGAAAAGCGAAGACGAAGCAGCAGGCTGCACCGCGCTCGCTAACGTTGTTCCAGAGGTGCTGAACGCGACTGACGTCTGGATACCTAGGACAGGGGATAAAACGAGCGCACAGCCCAGCGCGCCAAGAGCGACGCTCACAGCAAATGACAGCATGACGGCAAAGTGCACGTCGAGGTCGACCGCCTTTCACTCACCTTGAGGCCGGTTTATATCGAGTGGTCTCATCATCGAGATACAGTAGAGCCGCCGTCCTTCTCGGCATCGAAGTTGATCAGACGCACCTCGTGTCGCTCTGCGTGACCGTTCGATGGCGGCCCTGCACGCTACCTCGCACAATTTCAGCCGGAGGACAGCTGATTAGCTGACAAGAACGTCGCTCAGCTCGGCGATCAAGTACGGAGGCTCCTGTAGGAAGACCGACGACCATGTGAGCTGTACGTCGCGCAACGGTGATAGGAACAATGGCGGTAAGGAGGCGCATTGCAGGCATCTCGCGCCGGTTGCGGGCCTCTTCGAGCCAGAGCGGCGCCTTTAATCGGGTCGTTCCCACACGTGATGTACGATCCGCAAGGCATCAGAAGATGTGTGATTGACACGATGGCATGTTCGGGACGGTGCACGTAAGGGAGAGAGTCAGGTTCTTTTGTATGGCTGAACTACAACTGGTAAGTACTGTCAAGAGGGCTGTCGTAGGAAGGCGCGCGGCGAGATGTACGTACCAAGGAGAGACATGCTACGTCCCCGACACATTGGATGGACAGACCTCTTTATTCTCCCTTTATCTCCACCAGCATATCTTCTGGAACAAAGGCTTTCTGAGCGCTCTATAATATGGGTGAACGTCGAAGAATTACGACACATTCGGAGAGAAAGCGCGAACGGCTTGTAATCTATACACGTCCTGAATCCGGGGTACTAGTAGGGTACAGCAACTCTTCGAATACACAGTCAGGAGGAAACTCTATTGATACATGATATGCCTGAGAATATACAATCAGTGAAGGCTCATTGGTCAAAATTGAAGACATACGCGGTATCGAACTGCTCCATCAAGTCTAACACCTGCTCGAGATGCGCGAAACCGAGCTTCTCTTGTCGACCTTGTGCCAGCGCCCCCGCAGTCTTGACGATATTCTTGATCTGCCGCCCGTTGACCTTCTTCTCCCCGAGCGAGCGCAGCTCGTCATGCGAGATCCCACCGTTGGGCAGGTTGCCATTGACGCGCTTGAGGAACGCGAGCCAGATCTGGCGTTTCGCATCCGACGAGAGGTCCGCGTATCGGAGCGAAACGTGTATACGGGATTGGAACGCCTCATCGAATACGCGGACTCTGTTTGTCGTGAGGAAGAGGATGCCGCGGAAGTATCTTGAGGCGAGATTGGAGGGTGATGACGTGAGGTGGTTAGTAACGAGTCCCAGACCAAGATATAGAGTACAAAAGCTCACTCCAGCTGCCGGAGGAAGACCGCGACCATGGCGTTCCGCTCCAGATGAGCTAAGGTACGTTCCTCGAGGAAGACATCCGCTTCATCGATGAGCACGACAGCACCCCAGATCGCCGACACCTTCAGGATGATGGTGAGGTTATTGTCCAGTGCTTCGGCGTGGGTACCCAGGTCCGCTGCGCCCACGACATACAGTGGTTCTATAAAAACATGAGAACACGATACCGGTTAGTGAGCAGGAAAGGTAAAGGCAGCGCCAGCGCTCCAAATCACAGCGACTTACTTCGCACGTCTACAAGGATAGCACGCGGCTGAGATGAGCGTGTAGTCGCAGAAAGTAGACACGACATGAAACGTACATTCGCTCATCGCTTCGGCGGTCAGGCTCTTGCCCGTCCCCGGGTTGCCGAAGAGGTTGATGACCAGACCATGTCCTTTGCCTGTGACGAAGTCATCAAACTTCTTCGACGCGCCCGCATTATGCGACTCGACAAGCGTCCTCAGGACTTGTTTGTGCTTCGCTGGGATGACCAGCTGCTCAAAAGCCTCGTCGTTCCAGGTGAAGTGCTCCACTCGCTCGACAATGAACTCGACTGCAGAAAGAAGACACGATCCCATCCCAGAATAGCTTCAGGAACAAGGCCAAGAAAATGAGCAATAAACACTCACACCACTGCTTGTCTGCGAAACTGAACCCATACACGATTGGCGACGTGAGCAGGAGCTCCTCCTCCGTTAGCTCCCGATCTGCACTGGTGTCTGGGACGATTATGGCATTCGCGCGCTGAGCATGCCTATCAATATCCTGGCCAGCGAGGTTCTTGGTCACGCGGGGGAGCATCGGATAATTGGGCACCGTGTCGGCAAAGGTTTCTGTATAAGCCCATGCCGGTTAGCTGGCTCACCACTCGAACATACTGGTACCGTTCGGTACCGCAAAGAAGGCAACTGACTCCGGTCAATCATGATCCTCGAGTTCACCTATCATCGTAATTATGTCAGCGCCTAAAGAAAGAACAAGTCCAGTGATGTATGCGCGACTTACAGAGGCTTTGATGTGGTGAGTCTCTTTGAACCTGAACGCAAGTCCGCGATACGCGACGTGATGCATGCCACCCGCTAGCGACGCCCACTTCTTCCCGCGCTCAATCAGACGCTGCTTCAAGCCCTCCACGCCCCCAGGCCCGGGGTAGTGCTGGATGGGGTATGCGATCAGCGACGGGATCCTCTTCGCGCCCTTGAACCGCGGCACGTCGATCACCCTGCCCAGCCCCGCGTACCCAAAGCTCGTCTTCTGGCCCGCCCGCGCGTTCGCGCCCGTGCCGAGCTCGCCCAGGTTGTCCGCGGGCGCCCCAATGTCGACCTCGACGTACTCGACGACGAGGCGCCAGAAGTACTGCATCTGCTGCTCCTGAGAGTGCTTAGACGTGAGCAGCCCCGTTGGGTCGTATGCCGCGGACACGGGCGCCTGGTTGTCCGCTTTCTGGCAGAGCTCTGAGTGAACGAGGCGCACGCACCGCGGCTCGGACGTGATCGGACAGAGCGTGTAGAGCGTGGTCTTGCCGGGGACGAAGAGCGACCAGAGGAGGTCGAACGTGATCTCGTCGTGCTTGAGGAGGGAGGAGAGGTTGTCGAGCGTGCTGCCGTACGTGTCCTTGAGATAGCCGAGGAGATGCGAGAGGTGCTGGTGGGTGGTGCGGAGCGGGGAGTCCTCGGGTTCGTTCGCCACTTTGCCCGTGAGGTCGTCGGCGAAGGCTTGCAGCTCCGGGAACCATGCGAGGAGGGTATTCGGATCAATCTGGGAGTGAGATAGAGTTTTAGCCTTTGGGCTTGCAAGCGGCAGAACGCGAACGGAACACGACAGGAGGAAGAAGCGAACGCACTCGGAGCGGCTTAGCTGTCCAGGAGATGCCCTGCACGTGCCCGATGACATCTTGGCCGACCTTGATCAGCTCGGGGGAGTTGATCTGGAGCACCGTCGTGACGTTGAACGTGTTCGTCTTCCCGTCCTGGCTGTGGTTGAACTTGCGGATCACCGCGAACGCGTACACGTTGTACTTCTGCGCATCGTTCCTGCTACCACCTTGCCCGTCCTCCGTCTGTGCTGGCGCTGGGCGGATCGTCCATTGGTTCTTGAAGACGTCGTGGATCTCGTGCAGGTACTTGATCTCAAGCACACTTCCTGGGGGGCCCTGGGGCACGACGTCCTCGACCGGCTCGATAGACTCCTTGCTCAGGTCGAACTCGACCATCTCTCCTGCCTGGGCGGGCATCGCGAAGCCAGGGGTCGTCTCATCGCCGACGCCAACTGGCATACCGAGCAGGTTAATGAAGTGTGGAGGAACGGGCACTGGTTGCCCGGCTGGGACGGCTACGGGGCATGGGGAGAAGAGCTAGCTGAAAGGCTCCATGACTTACCATGCATGAGACGGTGGCTCCGGTGTCTGCCCCTCATTTTGGCTTGTTCGGGTGGGGTCTTAGCAGTGTCTTGAACACGTACACGTACAAGTGACGGGTGCGGAGACAGAGTGGCGTGGCGTCTCGGCGACGGGTGTACGGGCGGCGACAAGGCGGCCGTGATGGACTTCGAGTCTTTCACAGTCGAGGCAGCCGGGGGGCCTCTTATGAGGAATCCTAGGACGATGATATATGAGCCTCGTGCCGGGACATGCAGCAGATGTGGAGGGGGCGTATCTCACGTACTAAGGCGTTTGTGCTTCGGAAAGCACCGCAGCGACTACGAAATCAGGCAGAATGCAGTGGCCTCTTTCCGATCCGGGCGGGATGATGTCCGTTTCAGCGTCGTCAAATGCGTCACAACGTATCAAGGAGAGACAAAGAAGCAATCTACCTGCGGCACAAGGAAGCTTGATGTCTGGCGGCAGACTGCTGTACGTGCGAGGCTACCAAGAGCGGACGTGAGGTGCCACCGATTTGGCGATAAGTCAGCCTCGTGTGGTCCAGAAGACCGTGCGCATAACGTACAGTGGCACCGGAGTATGACGAACGTGGATCGCACTTGAGGAGCCCGGTCCCAAGTCAGGAGTCCGAGAACTGGCCGGGGGAGAGATGACTGGTTGATGCTGCAGTTGCGGCACCGCCGTCGCAGCTTCGTGTAGACCCGATCGACAGTCGGCGACAGATATGTCAGACTGAGTGACTCTACTGCTGCAGAACCAATCGAATAGAGTCGTCGAGTTGTGCAGAAGAGAGGGTCAAATCATCCCCACCAACGTCGAGCGGATGCTATGCCTATATACTCCCCGACGTCCCTTTCACCCTGACGTTCGCCATAATCCGCCCGACAAGGAAGTTTCCCACGCACGTCGGGGTTTGCCTTGAGAGAAAGTCCGGAGCCTGGAGGACTGAAGGTATGCATAGGTATGCTGACTAGAGCATAGGTTCCATGATATAGCTGTCGTAGGATGTTATGACATCGATGAAGCACCTCATCCTCATCACAACCATCAGGATTCCACTCATGGTTTAGACGAGAGTCTGCCAGCGGCAAGCCAGCTTTCAGCCGCCGGGTCAACCCGGGCGCCAAATATTGTCCGGTCACCCCCGCCCGCTCTCCATCCGAGCACTCAACTCGTTGCAACCCATCGAAGAAGAGACGCTGCCACCAGGCGCATACATTTCTATATAATTTCCTTAGCCCGTACCTGTCGATTCTCTGAAGCGTAGTGAAGCGAGTGAGTCTTGGTAGTACTTGATGAAAGTTTGGTTTGCAGCACAGTCTGCTCCCTTCTACATAGACTGACTCAAACTCCTGTACTCAGTCTCCAGACAGTCAGATCGGCGCTACCAGCTTGCCCCACAATAGCCTGGAACATCAGGAAGCGAACTTGGAAGGAGACGACATAAGTATGTAGCTCAGTTCTGGAGTCCGGTGTGGAAGACGGTACCGTAGCATGAAGATTGCTGTTCTGCTCGGAAGGTGCCGGGGAATGCCTAGCACTACAAGCCATGAGGATGCGACCACGTTCGCTTTTGCTTTCACAACTCTGGTCGGTTATGTTACACCTTCGTTCTGACGAATTCGTGTCAGCCTCGCATTGAGGCGTTTCTTTGTACATCCCCACTTCCGTCTCCCCCCTTCCTGACTGTTAATCTTCTCCGACGCCGTCGCGAGCCGGCGAAACGGGCCCGCGAGAGTATCGTGAGTATCTGTTAGAACGCTCTTTGCCTCTTCTCACTGGTCAACTATCTACGCATCTCTGGCGTAAACCCCCTAGCAGATCCAACAGCGAATGCCGGCAACACCACACCGCTGAATGTCAGGTGTCATTCAAGCGTTCATTTTGAGTTGTTTTCGGCTTTCGACACTCTGCGCAGCGCAGCGCAATCTCTCACGCGCCTCTGTGCACTCTCGTCTATCCCCGTAAGTATCAGTACGCCCTATAGGCTAGGCCGTATCAGGTACGCCTCAGGCGTCATGCGTCCATCTACACATCCACAGCTGACGTCTCCCCATCTCTCCCAGACACGCCAATTCCTCTATCGGCGATCACAAGATACCAGCTAAGACCCGCTTAGACTCTGCGGCGGCCTGCAGCAATCCTACTTGCTGCCCCGGACGCTCTTACCTATCTCCCGCGCGCTCGCTTCCCCACAGTTCCCCGCACCAGCTGTGCCAACATCTCGGCACATACTCCGCACTAGCCCAGAGATCTCCAGATATTTGTCCCTCGCCACCCGGGAGACATATTTGCCACACCCTGTGAACGAGCGCACTGGCCTCCCACATCACACATGAGAACACGGATCCCAATCGCGCATCCTTCCGCGCTACCTACTCGAGAAGCTTTCAACACCGCAGGGACAGTGCCTGATAGCGAGCACGACACGCTCGCCCGGCTCTTCCCTCCCGCTCCGCGTTTTCGCTCTTTTGGGGCGTCGACATGATTAGCGTGAGCGTGTGCCCCCAACGGCTCCTTCCTGTCGCTGTCCAGGGTGCGTGTAATCATGGTCGGGACCGGGGCGGCGGATGCGTCCCGGAAGTGGACATGGAGAGGCTATAACTATAAGACCCCGCGGGACTCTCGATTGAATACGTACGCGCGCGTTCGCTCACTCGTTCGCCCGCGCCCACCCACCAACCCCCCGCACTCCCGCGGACACCCGTTCAATTTCCGCGTATCGAAAGAACTGCACGAAGCAACGTTCGATCTGAGACGACAGCGCACTAACGAGCCTCATCGGACAGCATCACGGTAGCGCAATGTCAGAGAAGGCGAGCATCGAGAAGGTCCCATCGGAGTCCGCGGTGGAGGAGAATTCGGTCAAGTCACGCAAGGAGCTGGCGTACGGTGGGGACGACCGCCTGCCGCCGCCCCCGACGCTGAGTGCCGAGGAGGAGAAGAGGCTGTGGAGGAAGATCGACATGCGGCTTATGCCCATCCTGACGTTGATGTATCTGTGCTCGTTCCTGGACCGAGGGAATATTGGTGAGTGCACCTGTTGCCCAAGGCTGCTCAACGGAAGAAGAGAGGAGGGGGAGCAGAGGGAGACTGATGCATGATCCGCTTCCAGGAAACGCGAAGCTGCAGGGGCTCACGACGCAGCTGGACTTGACGGGTAACAAGTACAATATCGCGCTGGTGAGCACTTCCTGTAAGCTGGTAGAAATCAAGGTATTGAACTCAATACGTCTATAGACGATGTACTTTGTTGTACGCCCGCACGGTTCCTATTGTCCTCGCAAAACCTCATGCATTCGTCCGCATCTAGCCATACTGCCTCTTCGAATGTCCAGCCAACCTCGTCCTCAAGAAGTTCCGCCCGTCGAAATGGCTGCCCGGTATCACGCTCGTCTGGGGCATGATCATGTACGCCCCTTTTCCTCACCCGTACGCCCTTCTATCTGCGTAACGACCGCTAATCTCCTCCTGCTGCAGGACGCTCATGGGCCTCGTGAAAAAGTATAACGCCACCCGTCCCTCGATCTGACATGTCGATGACTGATCCTTGCCCCCTCCCTCCCTCCGCGCTATGCAGCTACCCCCAGCTCGTCGGCACGCGCATCTGCCTCGGCGTCGCCGAAGCCGGGCTCTTCCCCGGGGTCGTCTACTAGTCAGCCACCCCCACATACTGCTGCATTGTCCGCACGACGCTGATGCGCCCGCGTCTGCACACAGCCTGTCGCTCTGGTACCCGCGCCACATGCTGCAGTACCGCGTCGGCGTGTTCTTCGGGGGCGCGACGCTCGCGGGCGCGTTCTCGGGCCTGCTCGCGTTCGGGATCTCGTTCATGTCCGGCACGGCGGGCATGCTCGGCTGGTCGTGGATCTTCATCATCGAGGGGCTCGCGACCGTCGTCGTCGGCTTCATCTCGTTCTTTGGTGCGTGCGCGCGTGCCTTCACTTCACTGGGGGAGAAGATGGTGACATCGGACGGACAGTCATGGTCGACTTCCCACACACGGCGGAGTTCTTGACGCCCGAGGAGCGCGCGTGGGTCGTCCACCGGAAGAGTACGTTGCAGTGATTTCGTTCTTTGTGATTTGTTACTCGTGCTGTGTTGATGTGGGGTCGACTGCCAGAGTACGACAACTCGTCCGTTGGGGAGGAGGAGCACTTTGAGTGGCGGCACCTGTGGGAGTGCCTGCTCGACTGGCAGGTGTGGATGCACATCCTCGTGTACATGTCCATCATCACCCCGCGTGAGTCCGCCGTCTCGCCACTTGTGCGTGCGCGCGTGGTCTAATTTTGACTTTCCTGTCGGAAGTCTACGGCATTTCGTTGTTTTTGCCGTAAGTGCACTCGATGCGCTGCCCTTCACCTTCGTGTCTGACTTACGGGGTTGAATGCGTAGGTCAATCATCAACGGGTACGTCCACTGAATGAAGCCATGATCGGACTCGGTGCCAACGACTGACTTCGGCCTCCCGAAAGCTTCGGCTTCAGCACCCCGATCTCCCAGCTGCTCACCGTCCCGCCCTACGTCTTCGCCAGTACGTGCCCCACATCCATTCGCTCGAGTTACCTGCCCGAACGCTGACCCGCGACTGCCGACAACGTGCGACGCCGAACAGCGCTGACGCTGCTCTGCTGGGCGATCTGGTCGGACAAGATCAAGAAGCGGTGGCCGTTCGTGCTCGCGGGGCTCGTGTTCTGCCTCGTCGGCTTCGCAATCAACATCGCGGACGTGAGCATCGGGCCGAAGTACTTTGGCACGTTCCTCATCGTCGCGGGCGCGTACGCCGGCTTCCCCGGGGTCGTCGCATGGTACGTCCGCCCCCCCCCCCTTCCCTCATACCCCGCACATGCACACAGGCGTCCTGATCGTGACGCTGATTGAAATTGGGGGAACGGACGGCGCAGGCTCGGGAACAACCTCGCGGGGCACTACAAGCGCGGGGTGGGGATGGCGCTGCAGATCGGGATCGGCAACTTTGGGGGCGCGATCGCGAGCAACATCTACCGCACGCAGGACGCGCCGCGATACGTACTGGGACGTGCGTGCCTCTCCCTCCTCCTTCGTGCGCCGTTCGGCTGACCGCGTGCGCGCGCATGGGGACAGACGGGATCGAGCTGATGTTCGTCGGGATCGGGTTCGTCGCGCTCCCGATTGTCGTGATATCGTACATGCGCATCAACGCGCAGCGCGACTCGGCGCTGACGGCGGCGGAGGAGAGTGGGGTGAAGCTGTCGCCGGAGGAGCTGCGGAGGCTGGGGGACCGCGCGCCCGACTTCAGGTACACGTTGTGAACGACTGAACGAGGCGGGGGTAGTATCTCGCGGCTGACGCTGCTGTATTGTATGAGTTTTTTTTGTTCGAGTACGCTTGCAACTGTAGGCTGGCCTTCAGGGCCATGTGCGGTGTGTGCGAGAACGACGGACGCATGAATCCAGAGAGTTGACGATTGCACGCGACTGGCTACGTAGCCATGCATGCATGCACGCAGTCGCGCGTTCGCTTTCGCAGTTACAACACAAGCGTGCAGTCGTGTAATCGCGGAGTCGGGTAAGCGACGCCGAGTATCCTGTTCTAAGTTCTCAGTGGCCCCTACGACAAAGTCCGTTCCTTGCGCAATGTAGATCGACTATGATCCAAATTTTCTCTACTATCCATCCAGTTATCGATGCGGGCAAAACGAGTCTACTCAAGGGCTTTGCGGGATGTACAGACTTGAGCCTTGCCCTTCGCCGAACTCCTGCTGAAGGGCGCCCCAGTTACAACTTACCATTGGTGCGCAGTTACATGACTGCGTGACTGCATACACACAGAGCTTAGCGAGCTCCGCCATCAATCTACTGCGTGATACGTGGTTACGCAGCCTGCTACGTGGCCAGTTGCGTGAAATCGTAACGTTCTCCATGAATCAGAGCATGTTCAGAAGCGAAGCAGGCGGCCAGGCAGACGTCTGGGGTGAGCTCGGAGACGTATGGGCAAAGAAGGGGGTCCCTTGGAAGGAGGCGGACTGGGAACAGCCCTGGGCGCGGGACGCGCTATTCTCGAGACGGACATCGGCGCTGCAAAGAAGGGAATCTATGGACGCCTTATGGACTATATTGCGGTCGGAATCGGGACGTCTCGTTTGGAAGCTACAATGCGAGAAAGTGATTAGAAAACGGGGCGAGAACCTCACTCAAGCGCAGAATGCCGCCTGGTGAGCGAGTCTAGAACGCTTGGATATGGACAGAAGAAAGACCGTGCTGGCGAAAGGCGAGAAGGACCTGAGGCAAGAAGAAGTAGAAGGCTTATGGGCCCCTATATGATATAGAAGGTTCCAAGGACTTACCGGAAGGATTGGTCGGCAATAGCGGGGTTTCAGCGGGTAATGAGAGAGGTCAGGGATACCGCAGAGGTTTCAACTGACGCTTGAGATGTTGAATCGTTTGGCATACTAGGGACGTCTCGAACAATCAAGCAAATGGCCTGGCCGGGGTATCTCAGGGCGGTCATCTTCTGAGTATGCCGCGGGGTGCTTGTACTCAAGGACCGCGGTAGCTTATGGTGACCGAATAAAAGCGTTTCCGCCTCATCGCATGCAGCCGGGTGACTGATGGAAAGTGAGTGACGCAGATCAGGTGGCGGTGACGTCACGCGTTGTTTGGGCGCTTGATGAGCTGGCTTGCACTCTCGTCTTTCTCTGCTGCTGCTGCTGCTGCTGCTGCCGCCTGTGGACTTGATCGTGTCCCGCCGGGCTGCTGTCTGCGATTAATCGAAGTCTCGTTGTCTGGTAAGTGCGGTGCGGCCCTTGGGCTACTGGGTTGCCATCAAGAGAAGGTATGCTTTGTATGATGCCCCAACAGTCATTGCCTCCTGTTGATCCCCACAAGGCTCCCACTCCGCAGCTCGCAGAGCTCGCAGAGTTAACTGCTCTCCTCACTGATAGCGAAGCACCTTTTTGGCGCTCCCATCGGCGCGCGTCAAGTCCGGGGCATCAGAAGGCCCTCTCGTGCCCTCTTCAGGCCCCTGCTCTTCCTCGCGAGCATGACCGACGTACGTCGTACTTGCCCCTGGTCGAAGCAGCCTCTCGTAGCATATCCCAAGTCACGAGCGGCCGTCGCGCGAGTCAGGCGGCGCCCCCCGACGTCGTTTACGCATGCCCCATACAGCTTCTTTTCCTTCTGATCTCCCGACCGACCCCCGTCCTGCCGCTTCCGCTCTTCCTCTTGACCTCACCTTCGTGCCCAATCTGTGCTCCAGACCTCCAAACCGGGTGTGCTCTTGTTCTTTCATTACGCCGACTGGAGTGAGCGTACCGTAACGAGCACCCTCGCGCGGTCCATTGTACGTCCGCAGAACGTCGTCCACCCGCGTCTCTCTCCGCGACGCCCCACCGCCGACAGCCCTTTCTGTGAGACCGTCCATGTTGACGTCGACGTCGTGACCGCCTTCTGGGCCACTTCGACACCCATCCTACCGCTCAAACACCGCGCCTGCCCAGTACTACTTACCTGCCCTCGAAGAGCAGAACGTACTAGGATGGGTGTCATCGCGCTCCGAAGCGAGAGGAGGATCACCTGGCGCGCGACCACGCGCACCGTCCTGCGAAAATAGGCCGTCGGCGACAGATGCGCGATCAGCAGCCCCAGCCCCCCCGTCGCCTGATCCCCGTCTTCCTCTTCTCTCCAGGCTCGCCGCGCTGCCCGCCGGCGGCACGCGTGCGCTCCTACGTGCGATCATGATTCGTGAATCACCCACGGGCGCTGGAAACCCGCATCACCGAATTATGCTCGCTTCCGCTTCCATCTCTACCTACATATGCGTCCGAGCCCGCGCTGAGAAGATGCCGCGAGCGAGCCCGCAACCGTACCCGAGCCCGTATAAGAAGCAGCCGGGGCGGGGCACGGAGGAGAGCGACACAGAGAGGCCCCTCACCGTCGGACCCTCGCACACTCCTTACTGGCACTGCGGCGAATTCGAAGATGCTGACCCGCTCGGCCCCCGTACGCGTGCTCGTCGCCCTCGCGGGCCTCGCGACGCTCGTGTGCGCGCACTCTGCCCACACACACCCACACGCGCGCCACGCGCACCAAAGCCAGATGCACGTCGAGGAGGACGCGGCGCGGAGCGCGAAGAACTGGTTCGGGCGGCGCGCGGACGTGCCCGTGCCGGACCCCGCGAGCGTCGTGGACTTGTTCATCGGCACGACGAGCAGCGGGCACGCGTTCCCAGGTGCGTGCACGCCCTTGGGGTGCTATATATCTGCGTGCGGGTTCTGACCGGCTGGGGTGCGGGGTGCGGGGTGCGGGGATGTAGGCGTTACGCTCCCGCACGGGATGGTGAAGGTCGGGATGGACACCGACTCGGGCGACAACGTCAGTAGGAGACATCACTATTAGCCATTGATCGCTATCGTTGCAAACGGGGGGACTGACCGCCCGCTCGCGCACGGACAGCACGCAGGGTACGACGCGAACCCGGCCTTCTCCGCCACGGGCTTCTCGCAGCTGCACGACGACGGGACCGGCGGCGTACGTCTCCCTTCTTCCGCTTTCCCTTCCCCTTCCCCCGATCCGCCTGCTTGCGTGCGCTGACCATGAGCGTGCGCCCGCTGGCGTGTTTTCATCCGACCTGCAGTCCGTCCCGCTCTCGGTGTTCAAGGTGTGGCCGTTCGCCTCGTGCGGCGAGGGCGCGGACGACCGCTTCGAGGTGTGCCCGTGCGACATCAACTCGCGCAAGGTGAAGCGCAACCTCCTCGCCGACGGTGCGTGTCGTTTCCGAGCTGCGTGGCCGCGGGGCCGTGCTGAAATACACGTGTGCCCGCAGGATCGCCCGACGACGTCGCGGAGCCAGGGTACTTTGCCTCTAATCTCGTGCGTGTCTTTCTTTTGGGGTTCGTGAGGCCTCGGCGGGAACTCTGACCGCGAAACTGAACGTGTGCGCGGTGATTAGAGCACGGGAATCCGCGTCGAGCTGACCGCTACCAAGCGCACGGCTCTCCATAGGTGCGCATCTCTCCTCGCCCCGCTTGTCCTCCGCCCCGCCCGCCAATGCACTAACCTCCCTTCGCGCCGGCAGGTACACCTTCCCCGCCAACACGAACACCCCCCGCCTCGTCGTCGACGTCACCAACGACGGCCAGCAGTCCAACACGCTCCCCATCGTCCACATCGACCCGACCACCGCGCGCGTCACCGCAGGCTCGACGTACGCCGCCTCCTTCGGGCCCGGCATCTACCGCGTGTACACCTGCATGGACTTCAAGGGCGTCGGCTTCGACCTCGGAGCGCCCGTCGAGTTCGGCACCTACCTCGGGAACTCGCCCATCCGCGGCATGGTCGACGGCGGGCAGGAGTACACCGGGTACCGCTCCGAGCTCGGGGCGCTGCTCGGCTTCGGCACGAACGGCGCGGGGAGCGGGGGCGAGACGGGGATATACGTGCGCGCGGGGATGAGCTTCATCTCGACGGACCAGGCGTGCGCGAACGCGGAGGCGGAGATCCCGGACTTCGACTTCGAGGGCGTGCGCGGGGCGACGCGCGAGGCGTGGAACGAGCTGCTGGGCAGGGTGCAGGTGGAGACGGACGGCGTGGACAGCGACACTCTCACGCTGTTCTACACGTCGCTGTACCGGACGCACATCTCGCCTGCGGACTGTGCGTGTTCTTGCTTCCTCCGTTTGCCTTGTCGCGAAGGACGGGGGCGCTGACGACACGATTGCTATGCGCGTACAGACTCGGGCGAGAACCCGCTGTGGAACTCGACGGAGCCGTACTACGACTCGTTCTACTGCAACGTGCGTCGCGCGCTCGCTCCTTGTATTTGTATGCGCGCGGCTGACGACGGGCTCCGGACGCACTACAGTGGGACACGTTCCGCACGCTGTACCCGATCATGTCCCTGCACGACCCGGAGGAGTTCGCGCGCATCATCCGCGGCATGATCAACATCCAGCAGCACGAGGGCTGGCTCCCGGAGTGCCGCGGGGCCACCGCGCAGCAGTGGATCCAGGGCGGCAGCAGTGCGTCTCTGTCTCGTAGATCTGCTCCCTCGCGACCGCGCCCTGACCTCGTATTGCACGACAGACGGCGACCCCATCCTCGGCGAGTTCTTCGTCAAGTACGCCGAGCACGCGGCGGACCTCAACGTCAGCGCCGACGCGCTCTACCAGGCGCTCCTCGCGGACGCCGAGGACCAGCCGCCGGACTGGAACCTGCAGGGCCGCCAGGCGAACGTGTGGAAGTCGACGGGCTACATCCCGCAGGACCTGATCGAGCCCGGGGGCGCGAACACGAAGCAGGTGTCGCGCGGGCTCGAGTACGCGTTCGGCGACTTCGCGATCTCGCAGGTCGCCAAGCTGCTCGACAAGAACGACGACGCGCGGAAGTACGCCGCGCGCGCGGGCAACTTCGTCAACTACTGGGACCCGAACGTGACCGTGCCGGGCGTGGACGACGCGCAGATCGTGGGCTTCGTGCAGCCGCGGTTCCAGAACGGGAGCTTCGGGAGCACGGACCCGAGGCATTGCAGCGTGCACGACCCGACGGGGTCGAACTGCTTCTTGTTCAATACGAACACGGACGGGTTTTACGAGTCGTCGCCGATCGTGGTATGTGCCTTGGGCTTGGGGTGTGTGTGCAGGGCTGGGGAGCTGACTGTCGTGGCCTTGCAGTACTCCCAATTCGCGCCGCAGGATACTGCGAAGTTGATTGAGCTGCAGGGGGGGAACGACAACTTCATACACCGCCTTGACTTCATCTTCAACAACGTAAGCACGCATCCCTGCATCTCCTTTCTATTGTTGACCCAACCGCGCGTCCGCAGAGCTACTTCGACTCCACCGACGAGCCTTCGCAGCAGATCCCGTTCATGTACCACTACGCGAACGCCCCCGGCCGCTCCACGCAGACCTCGCGCCAAGTGATCTCCCAATTCTTCAGCACCGCGACGAACGGGCTGCCAGGAAACGACGACTCGGGCGCGATGGGCTCCTACGTCGTCTCCTACCTCGCCGGCCTCTACCCCGTGCCCGCGACGCGCCAGTACCTCCTCTCGTCCCCGTACTTCCCCTCCATCTCGTTCTTCAACCCCGTCTTCAACACGACCACGACCATCAAGGCGACAAACTTCGTCGGGAACCCCGCGAACGGCACGGGCGGCACGGTGTTCGTGCAGAACGTGACGATCGACGGCGTGCCCGCGAAGAGCAACTGCTTCCTGGACTGGGACGTGTTCCAGAAGGGGTCGACGGTCGAGCTG
This sequence comes from Dichomitus squalens LYAD-421 SS1, assembly GCF_000275845.1. Classification (NCBI taxonomy): domain Eukaryota; kingdom Fungi; phylum Basidiomycota; class Agaricomycetes; order Polyporales; family Polyporaceae; genus Dichomitus; species Dichomitus squalens. The sequence goes on along the minus strand of NW_006766923.1, from coordinate 15,369 downwards.
ACGCTCACGGACGACATCAACGTGACTTGTGGGGGGAACGGGACGGACGCGCTGCCGCCGAGTCTGTCTACGGGCGGGTTTGACACTGTCTAGGGGGTGGTGTGGTGCTGATGGACACTGCCCGAAGGGAAGTGTCTCGACGCTCGTTGCTTGTCTCGTTTGACATACATTTTTTTCTGTTCTTGTGCTCTGATACGTGCTCTGGGGCTCTGTGCAACACGTCCTTCTTGATGTATCATTATCTGGGTTGTTCCGGCCATAGCAGGACCCCAGAGGTCTTCTGAACCATTGTTATATACCCGACCATAACTCGCACTCGAGACATTGTACCAGGTCTTATACAATCAACGCATGCTAAACTGTCCGTCACGGTCAGTCAGATTAACAAGGCCTCGTTCTCAGCCACTTTGGAATGAACGGAAACTACAGAGACGTTGTCAATGCCATGTTCGAGGAACACAGTCGAGTCCGACTTGGCGTGGTTCATTCGCTCAAAGCAGTCGGTCTGGGCTTCGAGCCAATCCCAGAGATTCTCCTGAGCGCAACGCTCAAGGACGCTCGCCGGGACCTGTCCTAGTCGCGCCCATGGAATGAGGAGCTGTTTATGACACAAAATTCAATACGATGAACTTGTCAACGTAGGAACGACATTACTCACTTTACCGTTAAGCAGATCTGCTTTGGGAGAGGTCGCGGCGAATAACGGCGTCAGTATGCCTTTCGAAACACTGTGCGAGAACATGTCCTACAAAGAAGAGAGTAAATCATTACTTCTCCTTAAATCTGTAGTCGACAGTGAATAACTCTGTGCACACACCCATATTGATGCAGTAACAGCTCCCGTGTGTCGCGAGAGGCCTGTATGGACATTCCCCGGGTTGATTGCACTCGAGACGATTCCCTGCTCGCCATATTGCTCTGCAAGCCCGAGTGCGAAGAGCAGGTTGGCCTGTCAGATTCATTCATTTGCATGCACGTCAACACATACGAAACCAGCCGCAACAAGGAGATGCAGGTAAGTATCACCCACCAGCTTGGATTGCCTATAGAGCTGTGCAGGCGAGCATTTTCTCCGTACGGGGCCATCCATGAGCGTTGTGTAGTCTATACGGGCATCCGGACCAAATAAGGAAGAGTAGTTAATCACGCGGACCTTCTGTCCCGTCGCTCTAGCGGTAGCGAGCAGCACCGGCAGCAGCAGTTGCGTGAGATAGAAATGACCGAGAACGTTGACCCCAAACTGAAGGTCGTATCTCTGTCTCGTGAGCAACACTATTGGCGAGCTCATGATCCCGCTAAACGACCGTGAGTTTAGCTTTGGTTCCTAGAGCTACGGCGAGAGCTTACGCGTTGTTGATGAGGACATGCAGCTGGTGTTCCTTGCTGACGCCGTCATGCGGTCATTCAACCTGCTCAACGTATCACAAACGCTAAGCCACAAACGGACACACCTCATGAACTCGTCTGCCGCCCTTCGCACCGAATACAAGTCCGACAGGTCAAGGTGCAGGACACGTATCGCCTCGGATATCTTCCTCAGCTCGTCGACTGCCCGCCTCCCCTTGTCCCTATCCCGGCTAGTGATATACACTCTGGCGTTGCGCGCCAGCAGCACCTGCCAAGTGACCAGACGTGAGCATCTCCGCGGGGCTACCGGTCGTCACCTGAGCTCTTATTGCTCGCGATCCTCACCTTCGCTGTTGCGAACCCTAGTTTCCGACAGATAACCGCAAAGTGAGCAAGGTTTCATCTTCGATACAGCCAGGCACCGCGCTCAATGGACGGTGGACGCACCCAGGCCAGTATTTCCCCCGGTCACTAGAAACACCTTGCCAGACTGATCCGGAACGTCGTCTATCGACCACTCAGGCTTCGGCGGAAAGTATTGGTTCCAGGTCGAAGTCATCAAAGTCACCGGGTCGGTCCTCACGGGGTTAGGAAGGGGCGGTCAGAATCGGGTCGGAATACAGAGACGAATAGGACAGGAAGCCAGGTCTGAGTTCAAGATGTTGTGCGGGGCGAGGTAAGTCATCCCACTGCACGGGCGTCCTATCGACAGCCAAAGGATGGCGATGGGCGTGCACAGCAAGACCAGGGCGCACACATGGGCGCGGCTAGAAGGGGCCGCTCTTACGGAACCCCATCCAACATGCGGCCTCACAAGGCGGAGGTGAGGAAGCCCATCTGTCACAGCGTTGGTGGGCGTCGCGTCTCAACATGTCGGCCTTTGCTATGTTAGCGCGGAATACACGGCCTTGGTCTTCCTTGTGTGCAAGGAAGGGAAGATCTGCGAGTTCAAGTTGTCAGGAGAAGCGACCGTAACCCCTTGGCCAGACGTACCGGTTTCGAAATACGACCCGAGCTCACGACGGCCGCATACCTCCCGCATACCCGGAAGAACCACGTAGGTATTCGAAACCTGAGCGGTGAGCGGAGTGTTAATCAAGCGGATGCAAGCGTCGAAACCAGAGCACGCAAAAGCTGTGAGCATTCGCGTGTGCTCGAACGCTCAAAATCGGCGCTCACCCCCATGGCATGGACGGCGAGGACGACGGCAGGATTGTAGATCCAACTGTGAGAACCCAGAGGCATCGCATGGAATCGTGCGGGTATGAGCAGAATAGAAGGGCAGGGTTCGTAGACATGACGGAACAAAGCGAGGATCTCCAACCGGTGCACCTATTGGCTAGTCCATGGCAAGGCAGGCGGAAGGATGACGGATGGAATCTGTGATTATGGGCACACTTCCATTGGTATGTACTGACGCGACAGACATCCGGGCTGTGGCTGGATAGACGACGCTATGTACAGGCGAAGACGAGAGCGCGAGCAGTTTTGTGACACATTTGAGGCGTTGGAGGATTGCACGAACAACAGCGAGGAGGGAAACAGCAAAGCGCGAGCATAGAAGATGTTCAGGCATGTACAGTGCATCGTACAGCGGGAGGTATATAGCCGATGACCGAAAGGCGACAAGACATAGCGCGACGGGCTTGCAGGGACAGTCGATCGAAAGGGTGCAAAGCAGAAGCAGAGACGGACGAATTCCAGACACGAGCGCACCTGGACCCAGAAGCCCTCTTCCACCTCTGCGCGACATGCAGCCCGCGCCGCCGCGCACATCGCCTTCACCGCATCATCTACATGTCGTGCTCGCGAAAAGATTGTACCTCTCATCGTGAGTGCTGATCAGCGCATGGGCGGATGTGGCCTAGGGTCAGATGGGACGCGCGAGGGAGGGCGGCGTTACAGCTGGTTTCAGCGCGCTTGTCGTGAGAGCGTGGCGCCGCATCTCCTTCAGCGCCCCCCAAAGGAACTCTCAGGCTCGACAGCTCAATGTAACCACCTCATTCTTGCGTATTCTGGCTCAGGATTACGACGCGCAGGGCACGACGTCCTGCTTTGCATGAGCCTGCTTTTGCACATGCGCTCAAGGCCTTACGCGACCTGCGCAAAGTGAAACTAGCGACTAAAGGGCCTGACTCCAGCTTCAATATACGACGAATTTGTGCGCGCAAGCTTGCCAGGCCGCTTGCCTAGAGACCAGTCAGAGGAGAACTATGCAAGTACGTTTACATCAAGTTTGCGCCCGGCTACGGTATCGCTCCGCACCGGCTGCTCGCAGACCACCGCTCGCCCCGCAGATATACTGGAGTGGCGTAGTAGAAGATGGCAGTGAGGCCGGCCTGCACATGTTCATCATGGAGGCCATCGAAGGTGAAAACATCGCGCGTATGATGATGATGGCGAGATACGACATGCGAGCTGCGAAGGTCGCCGTGCCAAAGCCGTTCGTCCACGGCGATGTGCGTGCGCCGAACGTCGTCGTCGCCCGTGCGAATTCGCGCGCGTACCTCGTCGACTTGGGCGGGTGAACACGACGTTGTCGAGTATCCGGCGCTCAATCCTGATGTGGAATGGCCACCGTCCGCCAGTCTGTACGAGCCTATCCAGAAGGAGCATGACCGTTACATGCTGGCCTTGTTGCGCAGGAATTTGCTTGCGATGGTGGGGGAGCAATGGGAGAGGTTATGATTGGTATGTACTTAGCCAGACATCCGCTTTGGTGCGAGATAGATAACGCTGTGTGCAGACGACACCGACACCGACACAGAGATGGAGGAAGGGGCGTGAGGATGGAGGCGGGCGGAGACGAAAAGCATGCGACGAACATGAACATGTACACTAGAACAGAGCGACAACGTGAGCATCTTGCGCCGAGAAGGCGACACATTCAAGGCGGTGGAGTATGACAACGACGAAAGCGAGGAGACGAAACAGAATAGACAAAGCGTGAGCATAGAAAACGGTAAAGCATGTACAATACATCGCACCGCGGAAAGGAACAGCCGAAAGCAGCGACGCGCGACGAGTCGATCGAGAAAACGAAAAGCAAAGATGGGCAAACTTCAGACACGAGCGCACCTGGGAACCATAAGCACGACAGCAGCCTGCGCCGCCGCGCACACCGAGCCTCGCCGCATCCTCACCGCATCGCCTGCATCCCGACCATCGCCATCTGGTGCCCCACATACGCCGCAGGCGCGTGCCCAAACCTCAGATCCACGTCCACGCCCTGCCGCCCTCCCTGGCCCCCTCCCCCCAGTCCCAGTCCCAGTCCCAGTCCCAGTCCCAGTCGGCCCCCTCCGCCCCTATCTCCGACGCTCTCCTCTCCGCCCGCGGCAGGCCCGCTCCCACTCCCACTCGGCACCGCGCCGTCCGCAGCGCGCCTCTTCTGCTGCTCCCGCTTCTGCGCGACGCGCCGCATCGCCGCCATGTCCACCGCGGACGGCCCGGCGCCCGCCGTCGCGAGCGAGCGCGACCGCGAGCGCTCCTTGCCCTTCGCCGCGACCTTGTCCGCGCGGCTCTTGCGCTCCCCCGGGCCCGGGGCCGACAGAGGAGCGGGGGGCGTCCCGGGGGAGGCGAAGGAGGAGACGGAGGAGGACGCGAAGGAGGTGGAGGACGAAGCGCAACTAGCGGGAAGGGCGGCAGACTGCGGCAGGGGCGAGGGGAGGGGCGTGAGCGGCGAGGACGGCACCTGGGCCACCTCCTTCGCGTCGGCCTTGGGCTTTGATTTCGGCTTGGGCTTGGGCTTGATCGACGTCGGGCTCGCGGACGCCGAAGCCGACGTAGCGACAGCGGCGGACGCAGACGCACTCGCGGACGCGAGCGCCTCGACGCGCGCGGCGCGCGCCCCGCGCTTGTGCTGGCCCCGCCGCGACTCCTTCGGGTACTCGCAGACGAGCCCGCGGCGCGTGCACTGGCTGTCGCGCGCACACACACCCCCTTGTCAGCATACACATACACCACGCGAACCAAACACACGATGCGGCACTCACTTGCAGCGCTGCGGGCCCCCCGGCGGCGGCGGCCCGCACGCGATCTTGCGCTCCCTGCAGAAGAGGCACGCCATGATCGGCTTCTTCTTCTCGGGCTCCTTGCCCTCGCCCTCGCCCTCGCCAAGCGCCATGTTGAGCTTGAACATCGCCTGGCCCGCCGCGATCGTCATCGTCGGCGCGGGCGGGGGGATCGCCGACGTCGACGCCGACGCGGAGGGGACGCCCGCGAGGGGCGCAGGGAACTGCGGGAACGGGTAGTCGACGACGGGCGGGGGCGAGGGCGCGCGCACAGGGGCCGGGTTCTTGCGCGGGCGGCCGCGGGGGCGTTTCTGGAGGAGTTGCTGCTGCTGCTGCTGCTGGGCGGGGCAGGGAGGAGGTTCGGTGGGGGGCGAGGGCTGCGCGGCGGAGCCCGAGCCCGAGCCCGAGCTCGACGCTATGGACGACTGCGAGGTGGACGGGGACGAGCACGAGCGCGAGAGGGGCGGGGTGGGAGGGCGGAGGAAGCCCATGGGCGGGGGCGAGTCGGTCCTGCGCTTCATCTGGGGAGCGGGGGACGTGAGCGCGCGGGGCTTGGGCTGGGGGGAGATGGGCGTGATCGCGCCCTCGAGGGTGTAGGAGCGCGTCGCGACGGTGAGCGCGGGGAGCGCTCTGTGGATGGACGCCTCGGGGTAGGTGTGCATCTCGGGCGCGGACATGGGCGACTCGACGAACATGTTGTCTTCGTATGGGATGGAGTAGTCGGGGATGTCGATGGAGAGGTACGGCGGCTGTGTGTGGGGGGCGTCCATCTGGCGCAGGATACAGATACAGCAGAGAGCGGGACGTACGGACGAGTGAGCACATGCGTGAGCTGCTAATGACCCATTAGGACATACCGTGGATTCCCAGGACTGGCTATGATCAGACACCTGCTGGGGGTACTGCATAGAGTAGCCCTCGTCTGCGCACTCCTCCTTGCAGTCGTGCATCTGCTCGTCGACGGCTTCGTAGGAGTAGCACTGCTGCGCACCGTAAGCCATCTGCGAGCTTTCTGGGTGCCACATCTCGGTCTGCTCGTCAACGCCGTCCTCGATCTTGACGTCGTTGTCGAAGGGAGGGTGGGGTTGAAGCGCGTGCGCACCGGGGTGCGGGGCAGGGCTGGAGTTCCAGTGATGCTGGGGGTGGTACGCGTCCTAATGTAATGAAAAGAAGATGCGCGGATCGGCTCGCTAGACGTTGCGAGAAGCGAGAATGAATGCTCACGGTTGCCCTGTCCGCGTGTACGTATCCGCGAGGGAAGGGGGGCGTCAACGATGATGACGCGAAGCTGGACGCGTGCATATCGAGCGTGGGTTGGAGAAAGGCTGTCGCGGTGGTTAGAGAGATGTCCAGACCCCGGATTTGCGGGAGACTCGGGCAGAGAGAAGGAGCGGGTGTACGTACCAGCACGGTGGGAGTAGTGATCGCCGGAGGAGACGGCGTATGATGGCATCTCGCGGGGTGGGAAGGCGAGGTTGTGATCGTGGCGCATAGCGCTCGTGGAGGCGGAGGAGCTGGCCGAGGGGGGTGGACGTCGGGGAGCGGTGAGGGGGTGAGGTGTGCGTTGGTCAAAGGGGGCAAGGTCGGGCTCGAGGGAGGGGGGGAACTGGAAGAGGCCAGGGATGTTGGCGGGATGGGAGAGAGACTTCATGGAAGGGGATGGGCGAGATGGGATGATCGAGGATCGTCTCTGCAGGTGAATGATGAGGAAGATAGGTGGGAGGGGGCAGGAGGGGGTGATGGACGATCAGGAGGATCGGGGAAAAGCTCGGTGGAATGGAAAGGGGAGGAGGGCGAGCAGGGGGAAAGGACGGGGGAGCGCGGGGAGGGGATACTTTAAGTGCTCTGTCGCGGGTAGCGAGCAAGACACACGTGTAGCACTCGCCAAGTCGCAGCGAATTCGAAGACAAGCGAGGCAGGGCGAGCGGTAGACCACCGCACACAACAGGCAAACACACTCCCATCTGCCCCCCATCGTAGCCTAACCATCTTCGTCTTCTAATCTCACCCTTATCGCCCTTTCCTGCATCCCACCCCGTCTCCCACCACTCCGTCCCCCGCCCCGCGCCCACTCCGCCCCTCGTCCGCCAACCCATCGTCTCCTGCCGCGCGCGCGGTACGAATCCCCCCTCGCGTCCCTCGCGTCCCTCGCGTCCCATCCCCGCGACGCAGAACCCGCCACCGATCGCGATCGCTGTCACTCGGCAGCGCTCCCGTCATGCGCTTCCAAAGACGTAAGACGCATAAAGCGTCCGCGCTCTCCCCCTGGCCCCATTCACCAACCTTGCCAGGTCTTGCCACGGTACTCATAAGGCGATCCTGGTCCCATAATCCCCTCCTGCCTCTGCCCCCCTTCCCAGCCTTGCCCGCATCTCCGGTCCGTCCCTTCTCCACCCGCTACTTCTCGGAATTCTCCCCAGCGCGTCGCGCGCCTCCTCCTCTTCATGCAGCGTCAACCCCCAGCTCGATCTGGCACCACCCACCACAAGTATAGCTGCGTGTGCATTGACCAGTGACGCCACCAGCTGCACATCGCGCCGACACGCCGTGTGCCCAAACCGTACTCATCCACAGCGAATACACGTTTCCGGCACACACGGCCTCCCATACTGCCAGCCAGCCACGCATCCTGCCGTCAAGCGCCTCTCCAAAGCTCGACCGCAACACAAACCATGCCTCATGTCCCGCAACCTGCCGCGACATTGCCAATTAGCTAATCGTGAGCTACATCGATGTCTCTCTCGCTCATATCGCTCGCATGACACACCCCAGCTTCCCACTCCCACTCGGATCTACACCGTCTGACTCTGCGTCCTGCACCGTAATCCGCGCGAGAAGCCTCTCGCCCTCGTCATCGTCCCCGCGCCCGGTCACTCGCCCAGATGGCCCATACAGATCCCCTCTGATGGACACAAGAACCCCCACCTGTCCCCGCGTTTCCCGCACTTGTGATTCCCTGGGGCACGCCAAGCACGCGCAGAAGCAGCGGCCGGGCGCGCAAGACGGCGCGCGAATATCAATATCTGGATCGCTCGCGTTGGCAGATGCGGGGAACGCGCCTGTCGTGCCAGTGGTTTTGATTCTGCCGCGCACCCCTGGCGATCGTGTTCGCGCCCAAATGCTGATCTTCTGGACGCTGGGTGCATTGAGGGGCGGCTGATGTGGACGGATGGACGAGATGAGCCTTCCAGCGCGCCTAGCATCGCGCACTCCCCAAGATGTAGCCGCGGGGACATGCCCCAGGTGCTTCTCAAGCTCGCCCATCGGCTAGCTTTGCTTCTCATTATTCGCTCGGCGTCCAGCGGCCGTAAAGACTGAACACAACATCGATCTCTCACCCATCCTAGCCCTACAGACCTCGCTCGAGCTCCCGTCATGAGCCCTCCTATGCGCCCCATGACGGGTACATTCACGGACATGTGACGATACACTTGTACGTGTTCCGAGCGGCTCGCACCCGAATGCCCAGGGCCGTGAGCACCGGGGCGTAGGCTGAGTGGCGTGCATGCATGCCAATCAGCACCTTTCGCTCGCGCTTCTGGCACGTTGCCTGGTCGTACGTACGGCATCCCCAGCGAACGGCTGGTCGGTTGGACGCCCGCACGTCGTATCGCACCGTGCAATCGTGCAATCGCGCATCGTGCCGTTCCCGTGCAAGTTCTTGCCCACAGGCCAGCTCGCGCGAGTGTTCCGCGAGGGTGCGCTCGCTACTTCTCTTCAGGGGCAGCCTTGGCAATTTCGCCCTCTTATGGCTGCGCGCGCCCGACGGCCGCGCATGCTGGACGTAAGTGCGCTTCGTTGCTCGAGCCATGATAGCCCTTCGGATGAATGCGCTCGAACGCGGTCGCGCGTCCGCGCGGCCCTGCCCAGAGTCGTTGCGGGTGCTCCTTCTACTTCTCCAGACGGCAATTCTCAGAACCCAGGTCATCATCGAACGGCTCGATGACAGCTCGCACTTTGGTGCGCGTGCGAGCTCGCGCACACGCGTCTGCGCTTGGCCATTTGCGTCCTGGGCCGCATCGCAACACGAACGCGGCGACGACCCTGCACCGCTGCAGATCCCACTGCTGCCCGGAACGCTCCCGCCAGACCGCTGGGCCCCGTCCATCCGACCGCGAGCGAGAGAACCCAGCCCGGTCCTCTCCCCGTGCCGGCAACGATACATGTGTCGGGCGACACCCGGCGCGCGAGCGAGCACCACGCGTCGCCGGACGTCGGACTCGCACTGCGCTTTCGGGCTCTCGGGCTCTCGGGGTGCCCTCCCTCGTGGCGCAGGAGGGGTGTGTCCGCGACTCCGCGCGCGTCGCGGAGAGTATGGTTCCGAAGTACGAGCTCCCCTGCGCCTGCGGCCGCGCGGACACCTCCGGGCGTGGCCTTTGATTACCGGGCGCTAGGGCACTCCGCCCCCTCAGCATGCACACGGAACACGAGCGGTTCGGTCTGAGGCGTTTGCGAACGTGGCGTTGCCGCAGAGCCCGGAAATTGACATACGCCACTGACAGCCCGATAGCAGGCAAGTGCAATTATTCATGGACGCTGGCCGCCTGAGCTGCCAACGCTAACGTCGCACGTACGTATATATGTGTATGTAGGGCGTGCCTCGTCCGCCTTAGTATCGGCATCTCGCGAGCTCTGTGTGGCAAGCATTCCCTTCACGGCTAATCGCACGAACGCGCCTCTGTCTCTCTCGCTTCCTTTCCCCGTCGTCATCGATAGTTGACCTCAAAAAGTATCACAGCTTCTCTTCTCGAGTGCCGCATGACACTCGCGGTTTGGATGCGAACGGCGAGTGCCCCGTTCGCACGACACAGACAAGCCAAGGCGTTGGCACGCGCACCACGCTAGCCGCAAACCTGAGAGGAATAAGCGAGCTTGCAAATCCGAGTCTGTTTGGCAGATGTGCTGGGATGGTTTCCTCCGATGGCCTTATCCGGACATCGATGCTGAGCTTCGTATTCGAATCGGCGGGCAGGCGCCAGGGCCGTCAGACGCTGTCGTAAGTGTTTTGACGCTTGCTGCTGCCAGGCCGAGGAAGCTCGCAGCCGTGTCGCTTGCCCTCACGGCACTATCACACTCTCTGGGAAGGCCATGAGGCGTGACGGCATCCGTTGCCGTGAGCGTGGATGTGCGAAACGTATTGACGTAGCACAGGTATCTGGATCGGTGGTTCGTTGGTTGTTGGAATGCGACGTGCGTGCTGATAGGCCACTGACAGGAATACCTCATAGGGACAGGGATAGCTCAGTCCACCACATAACACCATGCCTCCGGAAGAGGGAGACGAGCTATAGAGGGCGCTGCGACGAGCCGGGACCATGCGACGACATCGGCAGCGTGCATCGCCCTCCCCTCTCGAAGCCGCAGCATATATGCATTCGAAGGCAGGGCGCGAAGCCGCCCTCTCAAACGAGGGTACGCACCCCCCTTATTCGCTAGCGCACCAGCTCGCGCGGCGGACGTCACCTCGACAGAAGAGGGTGGGCATCTCCTACGGCGCATTGCGGCTGTGGGGTGACGTTGCGCCCCGCGCCCGGCGTATGGTAGCACCTGCCGGTTCAATGGGGAAGAGCAGAGCGGTCCGAGGGAGCGCTGGCCGGCGCACGTCAACCGTCTGTGCTCATCTCTTCAAAAGCTTGCTTTGCCTTCTAATCGGACTCTCTTCGTGCGCGGGGCGCATCCGCCAGCGGAGTCGTTTCTTCTCACCGCGCTGAGAAGACGCGGTACGATAGAATGTCCCGGACAGGCAATCCGGTAATGCGGGACGGCGGTAACCAGGCCCGAGCGAGATCGAGGACGCAGAATAGAGAAACCGGCGCAGCGACATCATCAATACTGAACATCTAGGGTTGAACCCCACACCATTGGGCCTTCTCTCCAGATAGCATCCGGGTCCATGGCTAACGGACGTTCTCCGCACGTTCGTCGACCCTCCGAACCTCGCCTCCGACCTCCAAGCTAGACTTGAATGGTGACCGGCCACACCGGATGACGTACCACTAGGTCGCAACGTGTTCACTGTAGTAAGATGAACGGTCTGATTCGCTCTATCTTCGACGATGCCGTTCTACTCACATGAGGCTATTGGAAGAATATCTCCATGACGCCAGGCCGCATTGCGCGGTCGCGTAGGTGCATGCCCGGGCGCGGATACGTACGGCGTTCATGCCGAACAAGCACACCAACTGTTCCTCACCTATTTCTGGACAACATGGCGTGAGTGTCTACTCCGGATACCTGTACCCACGGCGTTTGCTGCGATGTTTTCGGAGGGCGACCCCACATTCGGTATTCCTCCTTCCCTTGTACGCTCAAGGCTCCGACGAGGTACGTGATGGGCTATTACAAAAGGTGAGATTGCTCGAGATGCGGCGTTTGGCTTTCCGATTGAGAGCGTGGCTTTAACGGGCGCAACACGCGTGCCTGCGCGAGGCCAGCATATAGGGTTGAGATCGACGAGCGCAGCGGCGGGCGGGGCTAGGGCGCAACGGCAGGTTCGGACACGGTGGCCCCGGCTTGAGAGGCACGTCATTGGCGGTAGTCGCAGTGTCAGATGGGGATCGCGGCGCCGAGGATGTCAGGATGCATGAATGTTCGTGTCGGGCGCGCGATGTCCGTGGCGACAGAAGCATCCTGAAGGACGCATGTGGGTGGTGAAAATTCCTTGAAATGCTCGATGCGAGGCTGGCGTGCGCCAGCGCAGCTCACGGGGTCAGAACTTTGCTATGGAGTCTGGTCTGGCTTGGCAGGGTCCAGTGCTGGCGACTTGCTACCTCCAGAGCTGCCGGGCTCAGGCGGGGCAAGATGCTGTCGCACGATGCATGGGCAGGTTTACCAAGCTGTGTAACTGTGCCAGGGCGCGCTTCCAGTGCGCAGGTTAGTAGGGTGCGAACCCCGGCTGAGATCAGCGGTTTGTAGCCTCGAGACTTTCAAAATCGAGACAGTTTTGGTCGGCTCCGATGGTACGTTGTCGCCGCGGACTCGCACAAGGATCGGTATTCGATTGCCGATGCTATCCATCGGGTTCTTGAGGGTCATGGCATGATTCCGAAACAGCTCGTGCTTGGGATAGAAGCAAGAACATAGACTGCTGCTTGATCGCTGCGCAACAACGCTAGGTACGGGACGGCTCGGGACGTACATACATGCACTGCAGGGCTGACCTCATTCAGCTCGCATGTGCCCTGGGACAAGGGCTCGGTACGCCTTCCGGTCGTAAATTGTAGAGTAACAGGAGCTAGCCAATCGACGAGTGTGTGAGACGTGTGGTGCAGAGTCGACTCACCTAGTATGTACCGTCGAACACTGAATGTCTTCGGTAGATCGTCAACAACATCGTAATACGGAGGGGCTCGTACCAACGACGTGCACCCTCAGAATGGAATTGGTAGCATCACCAGGCCGTTCGCGTGCGACATCGGCACGGTCGTTCCAGGGGTCATATCGTGCGCCGATCCATGGGTTACTACGTCGACAACGGCCGTCTTATTGTCCCCTGGATCACCCAATTTACCATCCATCTCTCCAGTATTCGTCTCTTCGGTTTCAGATACACCTAGAATAATAACGTCCTATTGTTCAATTGCTACGCCGTCAATACAAGGCTCGTCAAATTCCCTTTCTGCACACGATCACTGCCACCAGCCCCATGCAGACACTTCCTATCCTCGTCGACACTGCACATGGATGAGCCAGACATAGCTGGTGAGCGGAGCGTGCTCGCTCACAGAGACGAGAAGAACAAGAAGAGGAACGAGGTGGGCTGCAAAGCCCATGCCACAGGCGCTGTAAGACACGTCGTGTGGGTAGTACAGCACGAAAGGAGCGCAGGGAACACAGGCAAGAGGGGAAGGCTGCTGGCGTAGTCGTCTGTGGTATATATAATGCGGCTTTAGGGGGGGGGGGGGTGGAGCAGGGGATGGGGTGAGCTCATGCGCGTGACGAGGGCTTCGAGGGGAGCGGAGAGAATAGAGGGGTCAGGTGTGTACCTGGGCCAGAGGATGCTCTCCGTCAGGTACATGCGGAGAGATGGCGCGAATGTGTGTGTTGGGATACAGGGCATCCTATGGTTGAGGGGGGTGACCGAGGTCGAGATGGTAGGGAAGGACGTGTCAATCCGGAGTCGAAGTGGTCTGTGGGGCGAGCTTCACAGGTGTGATAGCCGGGAGCTTGGACAGCGGCGCTCGGAGGAGGTCTCAGATTGAACTGAGGTCATGGCATCAAATGGTGAGCCGCTGGATGTGGCAAGGGGGGGGGGATTGGTTGGGGGCATCGCTTGAACGGTACTAGGCGTGTCGCATATACTCAGGTTGTTGGTCGGGATAGAGACTCCCCCCACTGGCGCGCTGGCGTATGCATCTCAACACTAGCCTGTATAGATTTAAGTAGCGATAGGGCGGAGCAGTGTCTTTGAGCTCGATACAAGGGAAAGTGGGCGAAATGAGAGGGAGATGGGCCGATGGATTGGGGAGGGGCGAGTATACAGCGGAGACGTGGCTTGCGTGCACGCGCGGGAAGATTAAGTTGGTTTCGTTTTGTCGCACGGCGGCTGTAACGAGCTGGTGTCCACAACCATGAGGGTAGTTGGACCTAGGTCTCCAGGAGAATCAGCGATTGTGTGAGACGTAGGAAAGAAAGCTCTTCCAGTAGACCGAATCTTCATAGAGCTTGTTGAGGGGAGTAATCCGCCAGTTACTTTCAGCCCTGGCGGTTACAAGTCAGAAGGGCGGTGTGTTGCTTACCTAGCTGCACCACTGGCTCGTGACGGTTAGGCGTTGAATGTTTGCGGAGACAAGAGCTGTAGGACCGAGTGCAAGCTGGGGAGGCGTTGAATGTTTGCGGAGACAAGAGCTGTAGGACCGAGTGCAAGCTGGGGAGGCTTCGCACTGCGATCACTCAAGATGTATGCGTAAGCTCTATATATGTCCCGGGGAGCAACACACAGTGTGTCCGAGCGAGAGAGACAGGTGTCTAACGCGTGGAAGATCGGTCACCAACAGGCTTTGAACAACTGTCAAGCATTTCTGAATCTGCTGTAACTCGACTCCGACATCATCTTGACATTTCCCAGCAGGAAAGACATGGTGCAATTTCCGGAGAAGCCGTTCGATACGCTGTTGTCATCGTGCTCTGTCGAATCGTGAATTTGGGTCGTTCTTCCTCTGCTCTCCTGCAAACCATCCCGGATATCATGCGACTGTCGCCCCATATCCTCTCCTCATTCCAAAAACTGGTGTGCCACCCTCCCCCCTCTGTACATAGTTCCCTCCTACCCTCTCCTGCAGTCATATGTCAGTGGTCACTGGCGTCCGTCCGTGGCTTTCTGAGATTCTGTGGCTCGAATTCCCTGACATCTGTTATCGGCCACAGCGATCGCATTGACCACAAGCTCTGCGGGCACTACGTCGACCAGGTGCATCCAGAGACACAAAGGAGGGATATTCCGAATTCGAGCAGGGAGAGCATAGACGCCGGAGTTATGTAGCGGACATCGGAGCCAGTCACGAGGTCGCACGGGACGGGGGTTCAGGCCCAGTGAAAACCCCGCCTATTGCGGACGATTGCTGGCTAATCTCATCTGTTGCCGTCTTTTCGGATCGATTTGTATGACAGATCGGCGTCTAAAGTGGTCGATTTCATATATCGATCGGCTCTGTTTGTATATAGATAGGCTGCTTTTATACATACAATGACCCGTTCGACGTCGATCGACGCCGTCCGAAGTGGGCTATGCATATAACGCGTTCGCTGTGTCTATACATGCATATACCTCGGACTAACTCAGTGTACCGACTATCGAGGTCTTTCAAGCAACGCTACCGGACGCCCGCGTCACTGCATGCAGAGTACAGGCACGTCCCCTGGCCCTGTCCGGTGACCTCCTGGTACGCTCAGTTGTTCCGCCTGTTTCTCCTGACGCGTAGATATGTTACGAAGACTGCACACCGCGCTGTCGGTAGCCTAGATAAGAATACATTTCGTTGAGACATATAACATGGCTTGCACGCACATTTTG
>NW_006766922.1:266389-291045 GCF_000275845.1 Dichomitus squalens LYAD-421 SS1 | reverse complement strand
GAGGCAGGGAACCTCAGACTTGATCTTCTCGTCGATNACCCATCTCTTCTGTAGGTAGCTAGCAGCCCTACCTCTCACTGCCCCTTCTAGTCTAGGGAATCTACATCTTTGCATCATCTCTTGCTGTGTCACTTGTGGTTGCTCCGCTCTCAGCACCAACCCCTTCACCAGTAAGCTTTGTCTTTGTTTATCTGGTGGCACAGCTCGTTGGCTGTGACAAAGTCCGACCTACTGTGCACAGTCCTGAACATTATTCCTGCATCCGGTTGCTCATGTGGCCTCCCAAATGTTTTAGTACAATATAGCACCTGTTCTTATCTGAGTTTGCGAAGTCATCAGTCCAGGTCCCTTGAGCTTAAAGGTTGCTGAGGCCGATCTGACCTGGGGCATTGACATCCCAGTCGTCATGGTCTAGGCTCTTGGTAATCAAGTAGAGAAGGTGTGGAAAATATTGTCAAGCCCTAGTTGGAGAAGCAGATGACCACGATTGCGGTATATGTCAGCTATATCTCCTACAGAAAACATTTGGCTCAGGAACTTTTGATGCGACCGAAGGGACACAGGAAGCAACTGTTTCCGAGGACTTCTGTCTGGTGAAGCAGAATCTTCACGAAGAGTTTTCCTGTGCTTCCCCTCTTCGTTGACTTCTTGCTGATACAAACATGTCCAATCCCCTGCCCCAACACGCGACTACATCAAATACAAGTCTCAGCTTCTCTCTCTCCGAGTACTCAACTGTGGACCAAGGTGCACAACTGACGTTACACAGGAAGCAGAGTCAATTCACATCCAAGGTAAGTCTTACAGGTTTGCACAACTACTCGAGTTTGAAGAGCGTGCGGACCGGGTTGGCCGATGGCCGGTCCCCATCATCCCATCCTCGGCCAATCACGATGAGGTTCCCACGATTGATTGACGGGTCCATCATTGACATGACCTATTGACCCTTTGACTTGACGCATCGACCGACCCCGTCACTGACGGGTCAATGACAACACTGCTTACATCGTCTAAGGTCAATGGCTCACAGGCGACAATGAATATGCTACACTATCATGATGGCATATCGTGATCTGTTTGATTACTGCAAGGGAAGCTGGTATACGTGATGGTTGGCACATAGAACAACATCGTGATATAGCAAGGTTTATCACGCTTTAGACCATCTGCCTCGCTCCATTGCTTACGCTCTGTAAATCTCGTGTGACACCTGACCGTGACATCGATATTCGATGCGGCGATGGGATCGTGATTGTTGAGCTAGAGCTCATGCAGCAGACTGAACATTGCCGCGACTACATATCTGTCCCACAGAAGATCTTGTGTGTAACATGCGATGTCTCCATGCCTATTGATAGAAACAAGGCATGAAGGTGCGCACCGGGAAAGGTTCTGCGCCGAGCTCACTACTAGATCGTGTCTCACCGCGTCAGAGACTCGGACACCCTGGTCCAACTATGACTTTTGAGCGATACGATTAGGCAGAACAGCGCATATGTGGAATTCGCGTGGCCAGTATGGTATGTAGCTTATGGCTTTACAGTCAGAGGTATACGAGAGCATGGGAAGCAGGGGCATATGCTGCGCAAGCACGCATCAGCGAACAAAGGAGCCGGGTGCATACAAGTCAACTATTGGTAAGTGAAGATGCAAGATGTCCGTGGAATCCACAGATCCGGAAATGAAATGAGGACCCAGAAGAGTGTTCATATCTACATGCAGATGGCGGCACGTTGTGAGTGTCTTTTGAAGAGGTAGAGTAGGCAAAAGTTCATACCCGCCGGTGAACACAGTATACGTAATGCATTATGCCCGGAACGGCTCATCGTGCACCTAGCGGCATTGATGAGTACATGCTATTGAAGTCTGTATGTGAGACTTACGAGTACGTTCATACTTCCGATCTAGAATGGAGAGTGCGATTAGACAAGAGTCCACTAGAGTAGTGTCTGGTGACGTACTTGGGGATGAGGACTGTTGAAGATCTCAAATCGAGACCCCAGTTCTTCTCCGGGCTCGTGTTTTGCACGCCACGCCACCAACCGCCGCTGACTCCAATCGTGCAGCCTCAATGTCGTTTCTTGATGTATATTATGTCTACGCAGATCATTTCATTGGGTATGCTGATAGGTCCTGAGACGTAAGGACCACGCACCCAACTCGTTCGATAAGTCTGCGAAGAGGCATGTAGGGAGTCACGTCTATTAGGTGAGAAAAACGTTGAAATTTCATAGATCTGCGCGCGACGTTGAGACTCACTTAGGCATTTGATCATCGACTACGTGAGGATGTGCGTCAGTGCATGCTTGAGGCAATCTCCCGTGCAATGGGTACTGATGTATGTTGTGGACGTACCTGGGTCATTGTTGGGCCTTTTCTACTTTCCCAAGTTTGTTCGGCGTCTTGACATGCGGATATTGAGATCTCCCAAGGTCACCTGATCACGATGTGTAAAGTAGTCCTGAAGAAAACTGCTCACAACATGTGCTTTTGGTCTTTGTGATTCAGGCTTGCATTTAAAACCGTCACAGGGGAGGTAAGTTTCGGGCTCGGCACAGCGCTTGAAGAAGATTCCCTTGAACGTGAACTTGTGGGGGATTGAGAATACCCGTCGCGCTTTTCTCTTCTCAATTGCCACAGGATCGCCATGGCGAGGGACTTCCAGCGTCGACGAGCGCGTGATAATGAAGCGCCTTCCACTCGTCGCGCCCGCCGTAGCAAGGTCGTTGATGACCTGATCGCGCTTGAGGATGACTTGAGATTTGGAGCGCGTCCGCTCGCAAATCTTGAGACATGGCTGCGGCTCGCCTAATGCAGCTGAGTGCGATTTGTCTTACATGTCTTGTCAGTCATGAGTATATGGTCGGAATTTCCTGCAACATACCTGTTCCGGTCAACGAGATTTCATCCGATGCCTTGAGATCCACCTTGACGATATGGTCATCCACGACTTCGCTATGATGAGTACCTATATAGAGTTTCGTAGATGAAGTGACACAAACCTGTCTTGCGTCCTGAAAAGATTATGACTCAGCCTCTGAACGCGCAGACACGGTTCGGGATGCATCACGTACGCAGAACAGCACGACGCGTCAACCGAAGGTCGCGCTTTCCCCTGTTGACCCACGGAAAGTAGACGTTGTTGCACGCGTAGTGGTCCAGATCCAGCAGAGTGCCTGAACAGCACGAGTCGAAGATGCACGTTAGGTGGGCGCCCACTGGGAGGGGATCGACTAGCAATTCTCGGAGAACCTGGCGGCCAACACTATCAGTCACCATTCCTTGTTACTCAGAAAGTACACTGGGACGCACATCATCGAGTATGGGATCGACATCATTGGAGGAAGAGTAGGGAACAATTGCTATGCCCAGCGGGATCAGTTACACGCCATAACGGTAGGGGGTGTGCAGCGAACAGATTCTCACCTTCGTCAAACCCGTCGTCCTCGTTGATGCTCTTGCTCTGAATCTGAGTACCGTGTCCCGAATCTGACACAATGATGTCGATAGGTTGGAGATGGACGCGAGAACGAAGGACTTGCGGATGAGAGTGCTTACAGTAGAACATGAACCGGTCCCCAGGGCGGGCTCCGGCTACCAGTGCCTTGATCTCGTGGAGCTGGCGCACTCTGTGATAGGTATCCCAAAGAACCACGCATCGATGAACGAGTTGAACTCACGAGATTCTCCTTGTTCGGCACGAGGTTCTTGGGGGTTTCCTCGGCGTCGAGCATGAGGGTGATATCGGTCGCCTTATAGTGGTACTTGTCTAGAAACATACCGTCGCTGAGTTCGCCAAGTAGGCAACCCTCCCAGACAAGCCAGACTACACACACCGATGAGGACTTGTCGCCATGCTCGCGCATCGGTGTGCGGACTGCGAAGTGTCTCCCCCACCCTGTTTTTGTACGTGATCCCGATGATCAGCGCCCTTCGTATCGTCTTGCTCGCCTTCGTTGATCTCGACGACCTGGCTGAGTCGGACGTAGAGCTCCTCTTGACCTTGGGAATGTTAGGGAACATCGAGGATTTCGGCATCATGGATCGTGTGTGGGGTCTGGGCCAGAATGGGGAGAGAGGGATTGACGGCGAGGGGTTGTAGATATATGCCATACATCATGGCACGTACCGCCTAGGTCAGGCAGTGCGCCACAAAAGCAAGTACGTCGGACGCAGCGAGAACGCGGTGCCTCATAACTCCGCTAGCGGGTGTTCGGACCTGCCTTCTGGCTAGGATATGAGCGGAATGTGACATGCTATGCCGAGGCACGTCGTAGACGCGTGTGAAGTGGCAAGCAGCATTCCCATCAGCGGCACGCTCGGCTGCATCGTTGCCCAAACAGTGACTATTCGAGCGGCGCCTTCAGCCCCAGCCGTTCGATACGCTGTATAGAACAGTGCGAACGCGAAGGTTGCGAGTGTAGGCCAGCCTACGAAGAAGACTTCATAGTAGTCGTACAGCATCCACGCAGCCAAGTACGTTAGTTGACAGAGAGAACGTAGCATATCTCTATGTATCATGGCCAGCACAGGGTCCACAAGACGCCCTACTCCCAGCCAACAGAACTGTCCTGAGGATGAATGCGCCATCGGAAAGCCAAGCCTGATATGAATTCCGAGCGAGTCGACAGAGTCTAGTACAGGTGGAGCATGCGCTGAGCAGGCTATCCGGAGCTACATGTAAGTCCGGAGCAAGGCGCAACAGATGAGCGTCCGGGGCAGCGTCCAAGCAGGCCTCTCAAAGTCTAGACGGTCCAAAGCACAGTTGTTTTGACATCCAGTAGCCGGTGCCGTGACGGAGATGAGATATATGCCCGAAGGAATTGAGAGGGAAGTCTTAGGGCAGAGCATGGCCGCGACCACATACCTATTGTACTGATTCAGTGGCGAAAGCCCCCAATACGGAATCCTTGTGCACTGCGTTCATAGAAAATCAAGCCATACCAAGACATTCTATGCACTGATTGAGCCAGCCCAGCTTCACCGCGCCAGAGACGTCACTTGGCTGACCAATTTGCCGTGGAGAGAGGAGCATTCGTGAACACCATCTTGAGAGTGTTGGCGATGCAGGATAGCTTTTCATCCCGCCGAATCGCCGCAAAGGTGTTATTGTGGCCGACAGCGGCTATGTCGATAGACAAGCGGCGACAATTCACAATTCTGAGCGCCGGCTGCAATGTCTCCAAGGGGAGGCGCCGTATGGGTGCACACAATGAGACGCACCCCATTGAGATTCGATGCGGCCACCGGTCTCCCGAGAGTCAGATCATAGGGGAATAGGTCGCGAAGGCGCTCCGATCCGACCCCCGGGACTCTGTCTCCATGCACTTGGCGCAGCTTAGGCTTGAACCGAGGCCCTGCACAGCGGCATGACCGCATCTGCAAGCGACATCTTCCATGAAGAAATTGGAACAAAGATAGCCTGTACTCACCTCCAAACTCCGAATCGCCTCGAACCCTATCTTCCTAAGCAATTGTGGTAGACCAGTGCCAGCGGAGACTAGAACAAGCATGCTAGTGCTTACGTTGATGTCTCAGACCCCCTTAAGAAAGTCTCTAATGTCAGGCCAGAGCGGGGGACAGCACTTGTTCTCGTTATAAGAAACCAGCTCGTACAACAAGGCGAGCAACACAGCACAGTAGACTACGATAGACCCAATCGAAGTAACAAAGCAACATCGAGCAGTCTTCCTGAGGAGCGCAGCCGAGTCTCATTAGCACAGAAGATGTCCCAGAATGTCTAGATGCAGAGGGAGGGAGGTGTGCGTGCATGAAGGGTCGTCAATGATGTGGTTCGAAGCAAAGACCACTGGGCGCCCGTTACCGTCGGAGACAGCATTGGAGCGAACAGACGCGCGGAGTAAACCAGTGCCACGGCGAGGCACCCCGCTTGCACTATACTTAGCTTCACCTCATTCGTTCTAAGCACAGCAATGTGGAATATGTTCCAAGGGTGGTGGGCCGCTCTATGGTCGGAGGACATCTACGCAATCAATCGATTGGACGTCGGGAGTCACGGCGCGTGGTGGACGCAGGAGAGCCCGGCCGTGCTATGTCAGGCAGATTCTATCCCAACGTGCGCCAAACGCGGGTTGCATTAAGTATGTACTCGCAGCAGGGCTAAAGCTTAGTGTGGATATGCAAGATACGAGCAGGGGTACGTCCAGATTGCTCGCAGCTCCTGTGCCATGGAGAAAGGGAGCCCGTCACTGACCACTCTTGAGCATTCTGGCCCCTGTAACCAACAAATGACAACCTTCTTGGTGCATATTGTAGTCGAGCTCAAGTCCACGCGTACTGCTAGCCTCTGAGCAAATGGCTCTATCTCGTTTTGCATTCCCAGGCTTTATGGGTTGGGGACGTGGTACTAGTACAACGTGTACAATTGTTTCGTGTTCAATTATTGGCAACCATGCAACGGCCGTGCAGCTTCTGGAGACTACAAGCTGAGAAAAGCATACGCAGTGCTAGAGGGGGGAGGATACGGAGGATGGAGGAAGACGACGTGATAGGAGAGTGGTATGATGCGAGGGTCGCAGGTTTTCCGGAATACTCTACAAGACTGCGACTTATGGTACAATACAGAGTTATGGAGGTCGTTTCCGTTCATATGCGATGGGAATAAACGACATGCGATCGCTTTGGGTATCAATGCGCGAGTATGGGTATCGGGTGCGAGAGCTAGGCGAGAGCGACGACAACAAGAGGACGGAACAGGCGGCCCGCGCGCCGTGGACGATCGCACGCGACCGCGCTCACGGCTTCGTGACTTGCAGCGCCCAGACCGACCCAGGAGCCATGCCCTTTGCAGGGATACCGCCCGGAACCGGGGAAAGCCCCAGGAATGCAGTGCGATCGCAGAGGTAGTCGACACGCTTGATGAACTTGACCTTCTCGCTCTCGCGCTCGGCGGGCTGGGCAACGCGGCGATAGCGCGAGACGTACGATGCGTGGATGCGTTCGCGCAGCGCAGGTTCGACTGCACCGAGTTCGTGCTGCGTCACCCCGAGGCGGAGCGTGCGGTAGAGGGTGTGCAGGACGTCGCCTACAGTCACGTATGGTGCAGACCAGGCGGCGCCTGGAGTGGGTATGACGATGATTGTCCAGGGGAGGTATGCACATGATATGGCCAGGGAGGGGAGTGCAGGGTGTGTCGCGGGCTCACGCACCAGGGCGTCGGTGAGCCGCGAGGGGGCAGAGCCCAGGTGGGGGCGGGCGGATTCCGCGGGCTCGGACATGTTCCATGACATGGAAGTGCCGTTACCGAGCTGGTGTGCAAGGATCGGGTTCAATGAGACTCCACCCGGCAGGTACTGCGAGGGTGCGTGGAGGCCACCCTTGACCGGTAATGGTGAGCGGAGGACCTGAGGCGGCGTGGCCGGCCCAGGCGATGAAGTCAAGGTAGAGTTCGAGAAGGTCGATGAGGGGGTGGACGGAACGTCCGCGAAGTGTACGTGCTTTCCCGGCATGGCTGCGATTGGTTTCGGACGGAGTAGCAGTAGCGGTTGGACAGGTAGACACTGCTGTCGGGATAGGGTTGGTGCGGGGACGGTTTGGTAGTTGGAAGCACGACGACAGTCCTCGTGTTAAGTATACATGCGGGGGCGGGATGAAGCGCGCATGCAAGTCTGCGGCAGCGGAAGCGGGTGGTGGACATTGTATCTTCAGAGCCGGTGCACCGCTTGCGGTCCTCTCTGCATGTCGCCGCTATGGACTCAATGTGAGTCAAGATGAGGCAGAGCGGGACGGGAAGCGTAACTTTTGGAAGTCGACGATCGAAAGCCGCCACCGCTTCGCAGCCACAGAAGCAAGTACTGGTATGACTGTGCGTGTGGAGGTCCCAGGTCCAATACCCATCGGGGGAAGGTGGCAGTCGAAAGAGGCAACTTGCGCGTTTCGAGCGCTCGTTCCTCTCACCGCCGCCATCCATCAAATCATAGCCTCGGCGCCGACTCGGGACTTGACTTGACGTAATCGCCGATGCTCTCGACATGACTGACTGCCGCTATTCAGATCGCTCTCGAATTCGATATGTTCAGATGTCCTCCGTCTTATCGGGAGAGCCGGAAATAGCCTCTTTGCTTCCGCTGAAGCGGCAAGTGTCAGGTGAACGCAGGCGAAGGACGACAGTTACTGCACAGCAAGAACTCACCCACGTGTGCAGTTCGCTGCGTTCAGCTGCGGGGCCCAAAACATCCGTCAAGTCCTCTTATCGGATGGTCTGGTTCAAGAGCTCGTTTCTGGTGGAGTCCGATGCCAATGCGCTCAACCTTCTGTTGTGTCATCATGTTATCGGAACCCGTGAGCTGAAACAGTCAATACTCACGGCATTGCGTTCCTGAATCGTCGAGGCTGCGCATCATAGACGGTTCACAACCAAATTCATGACCCTCTCGTGGCATATTCAACCTATCCACAAGGGCATTGATACGAAGCGCGACCAACACATAATGTCTGCCTGCATGGGTGTAGAGAATAGGAATTGGCCTGAGGTAAACGTATCACCAGCCAGGCTAGTATTGGAGGACCATACCAGCAATAATGATGCTCACCAGAGCAAGATAGTGGAAAAGGTTTGCAAGACTCTGCGCTGACGGATTGTTAACGGCATGGGCTCGTATTTGCCTTGATGGCCGCGGTGGGAGACTGCTGGACACACTAAGACTGTTACCAGAAGGAAGGAAAGTGAGAACGACTGCGCATACTATTAGGACAGCCAATGTCGGGGAACAAGTCGAGATCGCCACGTCGCGCGCGTCCGCCGACGCGCGTTGACGGCGTCTAAACCCCACCGCGGTCGACCGCTGGCGCTTCAGCTTCAAACCTCACGCGAATGCACTCCTCTATAATGCTGTCGGCCCTCTCTCCGGACCACACCTCGCGAAAAACCTATGTGCTTGTCTCATGTGTTGTGCAGTCGCATCGATAGTCTTTGCGCCTGAGGGCTTGATGTGCAAGACACAGCCGCAAATATCCCTCACATACTGATCCTTGGAAAACGACAGGGATATCAGTCAAATAAATTTTTTGGTCCTTATAGTTATAGCAAAACGCGAATTATTTGGCCCAAATGTTATAGTGGCCCCTCCAAATATTTGAGAGGGTTGGAGGGATGCCCCTCCTAGATATTCGAGGTGAACCCCAAATATTTGGAATGTATATAGGAGCGAAGGGAGGAGGGTACTCTCGCTCCACCAAATATTTACCAAATATTTAGTGTCAGCGCTACATAGCGAGGATCTGCTTGTATGCGCTGTGGGTCCTCTTGTGATTCCCCCAGATATTTGTTAAATAATTCACCCAAATATTCTTGATTCAGTACGATGGTGTGTGCGGCAACGTCGGTGCTCATTCTGGCTAATCTATTACAAACTCTCAACTACATCTACAGAATACATCTACAGTCAGTGGAGCACAAGAGAGCACATTGTGGCAGAACGACCGCCCTCCGTGAGACGCCACCATACCTCCCTGGGCCTCCAACATCCCCTGCTCCACGTCACCCCAGCCTGTAGATTAATCAGGGTGCGACAGGTTAGAAAAGGGCGCGATGCGAGGTTATGAGCCACTCAGGCAGGTAACATTCGCCTGACGCTTGCGCTGAGGTGGGCCACCAAACTTCGCATCGTCGGGGTTCCGCTACATCTGGTGAGGTAGCTAGTATAGCTCCTATAGTGTACCAGTGACAACTGCACGATCCACCGAGTGAGTGAAAACATCACCGAATGAGAAACGACAGAACAGCAACTTACACTTGACGTTCGCAGGCATCGGCGCGTGGGCAGGATCCTGGGATACCTTGCTACCTTGGCTGTGCCAGCTCTGCGACGACACGCTCTTCGCCGTCGTCGACACCGAGCGAGTGCTATGTAGCGCGTGAACGCCGAGGTCGATGTGCCCACGCTCAACATCGAGCTGCGCGAATTGCTGGACACCATCAAGCTCGCTCTCAACACCAGTGGCCGCCCGCTCCGCGTGCTGGACTGCGAGATCCCGCGCTCGGATCCCTTGTCCCCGGCGCTGCCGTTGGGTCTGCCATAGCATCGTTTCGGGCTTCCGCGAGCTTGACTCGTCCGGGATGTCACTGTGGTGCCCCTGCCCTTGCGAGCGCCGCCCTTGCGTCGCTTATGAGTGGAGATCGGGCGGGAGTCGCGCTCTCTTGCTCAGTCTCGCCATCGGGAACAGCCGATAGCCATCGGGAACAGCCGATAGCCATCGGGAACAGCCGATAGCCATCGGGAACAGCCGATAGCGTGATAGGACTCTCATGCTTGTGCTCGAATGCAGGGCCCAAGAATGGAGGCCCATGAGAGGTTGCGAGAGGTACGACGGGACATAGCCTCGCCAGCCAGGCGGCGCTTCATGGTTATTTTTGCAAGAGGTGGCTGGAGGCATCTAGGAGGGGCGGACGGGAGTCCTGCTGAGGGCTGAGGCTGAGGAGAGATGAGTTAAGTGACGCCCGAGCTAGAGGACATTGTGAGGGAGTGGGCAGAGCGGATCGTGCCTGGGGCGAGTGTCCGGACTGGAGGATGCGGTGGAGTTCGGCAGTGTCCTCGATGCGCCTGCAAGTGTTCCTACAAAAGCGACACACAAGGAGGATGAGTACGTACTGGTAGTGATGGCGGTACGGAAATTGGCAGGCTTGGGGAGTTCCCAACCCTCCGTGGGTTGGCAGCGGGGTGCTTCTTGGTGGGGACGATACGCGTCCGAGCTGTTCTTCTCGCCCCTTCGTCGCGTGGACCTCGAGCGGGAGGTTGTTTCTAGCCCTTTAAGAGACCACAGCGGGCGTAAACGGCAGAGCGGGAGAGGCGGCCGAGGCCGAAGTTGTGAGCCATCCACAGCTGCAGAGGGATGGATTACTCACCGTCTGTTGCGGTTGCCCCACCAGTGTCTCATCCCTCCCTCTCCTCCCACCACCGCCTCAGCTTCATGGGTCCTGGGTCCTGCGTTATCCGGGCAGCCAGGCGGTCCGAAGGCGGTGCTGAGTAGAACGACAGACGGAGACGCATGGAGGCCTGAGCAGAGGGAGACGTGGCAGGGTGCGGAAGATAGACGCTTGATGCGCTGGCGGGCGCATGCCAGCGTCTAACTTCCAGCTCGCTGCCAGTCGCGCTTGCTGTATACATAGGCATCTTGTACTGTCTCCGCATCCACCCTTTCCCATCTCGCTTTCCTCGTCTTCTCTTGCGCTCGACATCTGTCTCCCTCCCTCGACTTCACCAACACCGCAATCACTCAGTGTCTCGCTCTCCTCAAGCACACTCAGGCGACTGGCCAAGCCCTCCCGCTGCTCCTAGCCCCCAAGACGAGCACCTAACAATTGGCCTTGAAGGTCCTCCGCTCTGATACAAGGCAGCACGCAACCCTTTTTCCCCTTCTGATGCTCGGAGTGGACAGACTAACCCCCTTCTGCCCGTCCCTTCTCAACTGCAGAGCAGGAACTCTCCGGGTCCTTCGCGCGGTGGTCTCCCGCCTCCCGTTATCCTCGACAAACCGCGTCATGTGCCGTTGCACGCTCCTCTGACGCCATGGAGGTGGATAGGCTGCCCATGCGAGAGCACTCGAACTCTCTTCCCCTCCTCCCGGTCGCGACGTCGGTCCCCGTGGACCAGCTGGTGACCTCTTGCACCGCCCAGCGCCCCAGTCACAGGACCGTCTAGAGGCTCCCCGCCGCCCTCAGCACTCACACGAGTCACCCTTCCGCCCCATGCGCGTTCCAGCAATGTCTGTGTCTCCCCCTCCATATGCGCGTCTCGTCCACCTGTGCACAAGATCGCACATGAGTTCACAACTAATTTGCTCTAGCTTCCTCTGCTCAGTACTGCTGTGCAGGAAGCCCATGTTCTCGTACTCTGGTTCATATTATGTACATAGATCCTGGAATATACCTCGTGTAACTTGCATGATTCTCGTACATTGGGAGCAGCAGGTAGTTCCAGGGCACGAACGCGATGGCCATGTCGTGCTCCTGCGACGCCCGCGGGTGGATGTGCCGGTGACACTCGGCGTGCAGGCGGAAGAGGGTGCGCTCAAAGAAGATGAGTTCGGTGAGGCAGACAATGTCGAAGGCGACGACGTGGATGCGAATCTGCGCCGACGTCGAGCTGAACACGTTTGTCTGCGTGCTGTCCCCGCTGGATCCCGTCCGAGTAACTTGAACTGGAGGGCGACGATGAGGACAAGCTCGATCCCGTTTTGTGCATCCACTGCACGGTAAGAACCCAGCCAGCGATTGTGCCGCCCAACAGCGCGAGCTGGAAGAGACATGTCAACGATGAGACTAGGAGAGTTGTGTGTCTCTGTCGAGCCTCCGCCAGAAGTGGTACCAAGGAAATGCACGGTAATATCGTGAGACATGACGACACGCAGAGATTTGTGGCGGCGAGGGGTGTATGAGTGTTAATAAATAGGCGGCAGGTTTGGGTGGGCGCGTGGAAGAGCGTAGAGAGGCCAGGATGCGTAGATAAAAGACAAGTGAGGCGAGGTATAAGGCACAGAACATAACGTCCAAAACTTGCTGGCCGTCATCGAAAGCGTCCGTTCCCCGGTCTGGTCCGGTCCCAGTGCATAAATCTGCGCCCACTGTATGCGCACAACCCGAGCACTGCATGCTTATTCACCCGGGGGATGTATAGTATAGAGCCAAAGAGGTCCTACAATCCTAATGCGTGCGCTAGAGACACATTGCAGATCTCGCAGTAAGCTCAGGCAGGTGCCTACCAACCTCGGCCTATTCCTCGCAAGTAGCCGTATCGACTCTACATGAACAGACACAAACTCATATAGCTCACAGAGTCAATATCTGCCTCTCCATTGCCACACCGCGCGATTGCGGTCATCGGTATCACCTTCAGATACCTGAACGTCAACCCCACATAGAACCCCTGCAGACCGTCTCGCCTCACCGCATCCATCTATCTCCGGATCACCTCGAATGGGTGGGACACCGTCTGCGCAAGCACCCCAGACACAGCTCCGATCGACAGGTCCCCGAGCGGTCCGCCTCGGGTTTTCGACTCACCCTCGCGATGAGGGAAGGAATGGGCGAGGAGCAAGCCCCAGAAGCCTGAGAGGAAGGATGTGCCAGTGTAGGGAACCGATTCTTATCGTAGTGACTGAAAAGCCGCGGTAGAACTTGAGAACGGGGAAGCGAGTGAAGAGGGAGGTCTCCACTTGACCTGCCGTGAGCACAGTAGACGAGGCAGAAGCGGCCGATGGAGGAGCGGGCTGAGAGGTTTCGTGGTATATTCAGCGCATGTCGGACAGGAAAGAGAGTCACTGTTGAGAAGGACCATGAGATTTATGCGTTGCGAATGCCATACGAACTCGAATGAGCTCGAGAGGGTAGGTGAAGAGCACGGACGTGATGCTGACATACAGTTGTTGATCAAAACGCAAGTCGGTAGAGAGACAGAACGCGAGCGCAGTATACCCGAGATGGCCTCGGCAGTAGGGGATATTTGGGGCTATTTCCATATCGCTCGAGATACAATCGACTGGATCTCGAGCAAAGGTGGGGTATGCGGAGAGCTGGCTACCTTCCTGGAGTTTCAATGATCATAAGTGCCAGCCACATTCTAGCGTTGTAGCGGGTGCAAGGATCTCTTGCGCACTCGCTCGGGGAGAGGTGGAGTGCGATCTCGGGCGATCTCACCTCCACTTCGAGCCTCTGTTTTGCGGCCCGGGCTGTGGCAAGTATACCCTAGTGAAGTGGCGCAGGTTGATCTGGCTCTCTCGCGTAGGCATGAGCAACTGGAGAGCTTTGGTTCATTATGTGCCACGGTCATATGTCATGAACTTGATGGCGCAAGAGACGGCGAGCTCGCAGGTCCATATTTGGAAGCAGTCGCGATCATCGACGGCGTCCAAATATGGACCTACAAGCTCGCCTCTTGCGGTTGCCACGTTGACGTCTCGTCCCGTCTCCGCGCCCAGCCTCTCTCCCTTGCTTTCCCTCCCCTGCTCGTCTTCTCGCACGCTCGACGCCTGTCTCCCCTCGCTAGCCTCTCTCGTTCTTCACCCTCATGCTGTCTTTTGCTGCCCCGCTGTCTCAGTACTGTCTCGCTCCCACGCCCATCCGGTCACCACCTTCGCTCGCGTTTTCGCCGCCTGACTCTGGCCTCAAAACCCAACCGTAGGGTGGCGAGAGTGGCGAGGGGAGATGTTGCGAGGAGGAAGAGGGCAAGAGATTGAGGTTAAGGAGCCTAAGGTAGGTTACCATTAATTTCCTGAGGGCGAGCTGCTACTCAGCCTGCCTTCCGTCGATCGCGTTGCCGCCTCAACAGCCACTTCGCAAGACATACACTCCATCCTCTCTATGACGTACTCCGACACACAACCTCGAGGGACTTGGACTCTCTTCCACTGCCTACTTATAGCTGCCCTCAGCGCATGCGGTTGCCCCGTCGGCGTCTCGTCCCTGTGTCTGATCCCGCCTCCTCATCTCGTTACTGCCTCACTCCTGCCCCTCGCTAGCTCCCTCGAGCACTGCGGCGACAGCGCGATTTGCATGCGTCCCTCGTACCACATGCCGCTCGGCCACAGGTGGAAGCCCGTCCCAGGCGTCACGGTCCTCGGCGACGCGACACACGTCATGAGCATTTGGAGACGCAGGTGCCAACCTGGCAATGCTCGATGCCCTGGTGCTCAGCATCGTCCTCGTGGACGCGATCAACAGCGGGACGAGTATGGAGGGGCGGGAGGCTGCCGTAGCAGCATGGGAGGTCTGCACAGAGCCCTCCACTTACATCTTTCAACGCGACAGGTGAGTCCGTCTACCACGTTTCTGTGCATCTGACTGACAACCCGCTTCTCATGCGTGCGTGTCGCAGCATGAACAGATCGACGATCGAAGACGCGCTCAGCATCAGTCCGCGTGACGGATCTGTCCTGTCCAAGAACCGAGACAAGTTTGACCTGGTCACGATCTACGACGACGTGTTCGAGAACATGGGCGACGTGCACTCCCCGGTCTCCGTCCTCTTCAAGGCCATCCACGAGACCGCCTTCTGCAAGATCTTGAAGAGCGTGTCCATGCTGCTCATTGGCGGATTCCAGGCGTGGAAGCATGAGTACGGCAAGGAGGAGACACTGGGTCCTCCACATCAGGTGCGCGTCCTATCCATGGTCTAGCAAACGGCATCAGCCTGTCGCTTGTCGACGGGACCGGAGTGCCTGGTACGCCCCGATGGAGCCCAGGTCGCTTGGGCTGGGACACATGCGGGCCCTGGCACAGTCCTCAACCGCGTCTACCATCATTTTCCCAGTGCCCTCATCACCGACAGTGGATTTTGGTGCAATCTCGTTAGGACCCGCGAAGTCGAGAACAGAGTCGGCTGTAGACCCGAATGCACATCGGCCATGGATCCCGAGCGGGGTGCGGTCACCGGTGGAGCCTGCGCCTGGATCACCAAGGTATGTAACACGTACGCATGTTACTGGCTCGGACGAACAGCTTCTGTGTGTGATCAGCGACTTTGCAAAATTGCGTCTCCGGCTCGTGGTGACTCAGATGTGAGTGTCATGGTACCGATCAAAGCGCGACAGTAGGTGATCGTCGGAGTCCTGCTGGCGCCCCGAGATGCAGGTGGGCGCGCAGAGGCGGTTGACGGGCTTAGTGTAGCCCCCAGCTTTGCTCGCGGACCAACCGATGGTGTGTATGAAGTGGGCGATGGGGTACGAGCACTCTCCGCCCACAACGTCGACAAGGGCGGGAGCTTGAGTGAGACACCTGTGAAGCGGGTGAGGGCGCGTCCTGTTTGGGAGCAGATGCGGGACGGCTCTGGAACCCTACAATGTCGAGTACGACGCGAAAAATAGCATAGATTACCTCTTGTATCACTCGAGCTTCACAAATAGTATGAGATATTTGTGCAAATATCTGGAGGAGCGCAGATATTTGTCGCCGGTAGAAGCAGCATCTCAGATATTTGTTAGCGGCCAAATATTTTCCAACCGAATATTTGAAGAATATCTGGACGTGTGAACATGTGCCGCGTCGCGTGCCTCAGGACGCACGGGGGGGGGAATACTCAGATATTTGGCAAATATTTGGTGGAGGGGGAGTACCCTCCTCCCCTCACTCCTACGTACATCCAAATATTTGGGGTTCACCTCGAATATCTGGGAGGGGCATCCCTCCAACCGTTTCAAATATTTGGAGGGGCCACTATAACATTTGGGCCAAATAATTCGGGTTTTACTATAACTATAAGAACGGAAAAATTTATCTAGTGTGTACTGGTGAAAACGAGGAGCTCCTTTCCGACCAAGCGGGACACGACGGGCCAGGAAGGGTACAGAAAAGCGTGATTCTGTTGCAGCTAGATCAGTGAGTGGATCAACCTCTATAGTCTCGCGCTATGTCGCTGTCGCAGATGCTTGGATGGAGAGAGCTCCAACATGTTGAGTATCTTACAAGCATTCAAGCTTCGATACTTGACGGCCCACTCGGCGGCATGGCTACGGCCATGACAGTCTTTGGAGGTTCAGGTGACATCGCGTCTCGAATCCTTCCGCAAGATAAACCTACAGTTGGTGAGTCATTATTCAATCCACGTCCCGGCGCTAGCCATTGTGCATCTTCGGTCAATTCGAAATCCCTCTCAAACGTCGACGCGGCTTGCGCTCTGCGCATGTCGTGTGACTTTTCCCTGTACCTCTTTCCTCTGATGTATGCGATGGCTTTTCGTCGACCCAGGAGATACCGGTTCCAGTGAGTATCCCCCTGGAACCCTCATGTCTGCCCCATGCTTATGTCCAAGGCATATTCACCGTCTCACCGTGTTGCCCGTACTAGAAGCCTATATTGGGGGAGAATGCGAACAACACGGGGCTAGCGCAACGAGCCGTTCCCTATGTCCTTCCTCTCCTCTCGATGTCCACTCCAAGCGCTCTGTACTAGATGACACACATGATATTTGCACCCCGTATGTGAGGGTGATGCTTGACGTATCCGCTCTTCCCAGTCGAGCGCAGCCGCCCCGATCGCGTCCAAGGAGTCCTGTACACAGACTCAGCGTCCACATTACCTGCACAGTCGCTCTAGACATATATTAATCCTGCCGACGGTACATACCGACGTTCTCGTGCTTATTGCAGCGGAGAATCTCGTCGAAGTCCGAGGACAACGGGTTCCTTTGAGTACCCTGTCTCCTTAGCTCGCCGGTATGCGGCGGCTGCGCATGAGGGATCCGTTGCTACTATAGCAGGAACAAATATAGCCAGTGGGGCGTCGTATCTTCGGTGATCACTGAAGGTTCCTGAGGCTTTCTGCCTGATCCCCGCACTTGTGACCCATAGTTGCCGTGGCCCGCGGTCGAGCCCTCATCCATATGATACTGAGGGCTCGTCCTCGAGCCCAACCCCTTGATTATAGATGGCATGATTGTTATCCTCAGCCGATTCCATTCCTTCTTCCCGGCTGAGCATTTGTCGGGGTCGAACGTTGGGCGCTGAGCTATGTAAAGTTATGACGCCATCAGCTGCTCTCATACGAGAATAGCCGACGGCGAATCAAACAGCACAGCTCAGCTCGTTCTCAAAAGCCTGACATCTGCAGAACCAGTCTGCAAATCATGAGATGGTAGCGTAACAGAGACTACGGCTCCGTGTCGCAGGAGTCTCCTTCGTTGTGTTGATTCCGCAGAGGAATTACGGTGTGGTCGACGGAATGATCCCCGTTGACTATGTGTATGCGACCCTGTACTGCATCAAGAGAGTGTACCTAATGACCCTACTGGGAATGACACATGTGAGGAATGGAGATGGTCTAGATTGTTGTCACGTTTCTCTGGAATCCACTCCTCGGTGATGTTCATTAATGAAGCCGGGGCTCTCGATTCTGCGGAAGGCGCGCCTATCTTGTAAAAGAGCGGATGGCAAGTGAGAACGTCGTGCACGTTTAATTCGAGAGAGGCGATGACGAAGCGTCCAGAGAGGTGCCACGCAAACCTTCTTACGCTTGGGAACTTTCGAGCGGAGACGCTTACTCGGGCGGCAAACCTAAAATTCTGAAAGCTTGTTGCACAGTATGTGGACACTCGCCGGTACAGCGCCGTCCCTTCTCGCGAAAGCATGATGCTTGTGACGTTCGTGTCTGCAACACAGCCAGGGATGGCTGTAGAACCTATGGCTTCTTAGCTTCCCTTGCGTCACGTAGCGTTCCCTGGAGACTGAACTCCCGATGCTCACGGATGGCCCTGATTATGAGTTGCGAAGACATGAATTCGAAGGGTGCCGTCACCCGTGAGCAGATAGGTGGCACTGATCTACCGCAATGGAAGCTCCCTGTCCTACGGCCTATGAGGCACTTACATCTCTGTCGGAACATGAGGCTACTAAGGGACCCCATGATCCGGCAGGTATAAGTCATAGCTGGTAACGGACCATCGACAAGTTCATCCCCTCCATGCTGCCAATACACTCGGAACAGTATACCCTTCTCGTGCCGCTCTACTATCCTGTTGTACCCACGTGGTATCACTATCCCTCGTCCTCACCAAGCCAGCCGTATTGTATGTCCCCGAGAACACTCTTTTCGTAGCCTTGCATCTAGTCTGACACATCCCCATCTTCAGCTCCTATCTACCCCTTGACGGGTGTACCGCACACGCAGAGCTCTTCTGCCTCCAGAGCATCAAAATCCGCAAGGCCCAGCCATCATATACGATCGCATGAACTGCGTTCTGCGCCAACTTCACCAGCGGGACCTCCCAAAGCGCCCCTGCTGAAGAATATCCCCTTGCCGCCGGACGATACGCAAATGTCCAAACATGATGCATCTCTGTACACGGTCGGCGAAGCATCGTCCCCAACCAATATGCGTCCGATCATCGATCCCCTTCTCACTATTCCTCGTCAAAACGCTGAGCCGCATATCTCGTGGGACCTGACGCAGCACCCCTCGGCGGCCTTCAGAAATTATCATCTCACCCCCGACGCTCTTTTACGACCCTGCGCCGTTCACTCAAGCCGCCGAGCGGGAAGACTACCACTCAAATCGCTAGTCCTGATCTTGCCTCACCTTCCGGTGGAGATCAAGATCCCGTCCTTACGCGCGTCATCCCGGGTGCCATCCTCGTACGCCACCGTGTGGGACGTTCTCGAAGGCCTATATCATGGTCTGCAGACACCCGTAGGGTCAAAAGAGCTCCAAAGTCTCAGTCCGTCACAGCGGGCGACGCTGGTGGACGCATCGAAGCTCCGGCGTCCATGCGTTCCTGAAGATGAGACTTGGGGACATGTGGTGCGGTGGATAGATTATCTTTCCCACCGGCGCCGCTTCTTAGGCATTCGTCCTGCTATGTTTGATGAATTGCCACCAGGGAGGACGCTTGGAGAGGTGTTTGTGGTTGAGGTAGGGGCAGTTTGGTGATAGACCCTGATCTTTGTAGTGAATTGTTGCGTTAGTGAATATGAATACCCACGCAAAATGTGCTGCGAGGCGTACCTGACGATGCGTCCTAGAGTGACTCCGCTGCGCAAGACTCTGCCTTGATCTTCCAATGTGTTCTTGAACACCTGGAATCATTCAAGTCGTTGACTGTCGTGAAACACCTCTTTCAACCTGCTACAGTGACCGGTGCACGATTCATCGGCCTGAGGTTGCGGGTCTGAAGACTTATGAGCCAGGCTAGCTCATGGCGTTTTAATCGGCCCCGGGACCGGCGTCGAGGACCAGAATTTAATACAGTTCTATTTAGTGGTGACTGCACCGCTATGAGAAGTACCAAGCCGGTGTACGCTCCCATATGATTGTACAGTTTTGAGAACTTGATCTACACACGGAGCCAGAGTCAACGTTCAGACTGTACATAGCACTTACTGGCAACGCGAAAGCAGGCAACCAAAACAAGCGCGTAGTATCGGAGTGCACGACACCGTGGCAATCGTGCCTTGTCTGCCGAGCTGAAGCCGAACCTACCAAATTCTCACATCGTCTACTTAAGTACTGTTGTGCACTTTTTACCCGACTCCGACATTTTCCGTCCATGTTACTTCGAAACTTCGCATGCCTGACGACTCAGCATGGACCCTCCCTTTCACAAATTGTCTGGAGCCCTGTCTATGGTGTGTCTCCTACTCGCTACGCGCCAGCTCTGCGTCTTTCCCTAAGTCAAGCACCCGGCCGTAGCTCCGCTAGAGCATCCCAACGACTCAATTGTACTCCTAGAGTGTTCTACTGACGAGCTCCATATATATAATGAGAGATGTGACATGAAATCCCTTCGCTGAACAATTTGTCACCCACTTTTGCAACGTGGCCACTGCACGATCTCGAACACGTGTCAGTTGTGAGCGCAGGCGCAGCGACATTTGAGCCATTCTCGCCTGCTGCGCGCGATATATGTACTTCGAAGTGAGTGGCATCAGCGAACAACTAGTCTACCTTTGGCTTCTTCGCAAACCTTAACGTTTCACAGGGAAAGTAACCCCGCCCAGTGATATCGCCAGCCCGAAACCTACGAGTCGACGCTGGCAACTGCAGTCATTGTCTTACATCACTTTATACACGTTGAAGGTAAAATGTTCAATTTGTTTTGAGTACAAGCGTCCTGATTGGTTGACATCTAGGAACCCGAGTTCATCGGGCCCGGCGCACCTACCTGTACTCCTTGTTGAGCCGTCGTGTCTGTTCCCTTGACAGTGACCGCGGTGCGTTATGTTTCTCGCTCCCATATCGTAAATCAACACCCTAGTACTCTAACGACCCTATCATACTGCGTCAGGAAGGTCCCGTCATCACAGAAGTACATATTGAGTTTTTGGTGCGTTAAGGCATGCATCGTTGGCGCATTTCACAGCGGGAATCCAGCCCGGAGGCTAGCGTCTTGGAAGCGTCGCACTTAGGGTACTTATGGTATTCTCGACCAGGTCTCCTGATACCGGCAATGAGAGCGACTGAGCCTGACAGGCCTGGATTCACTCTTCTGCGCTTCGGACCTCGTGCATGATGTTCCCACCGCGCCTCGCTGACAATAGCCCACGAGGCCTCGTACAGCATGTGGCTTCAAGGCTGTATTCAAAAGCCTCGTCTATCGCCTAAATCCGGGTCTCATTAGTGAAGGGTGTATACGACACCATTTCGAAACAAATGCAAGCTATGTAGTAGCGTCTGCGAGTCCCAATGACGCCGCGGAATGTTTCATCGCGCATGTGTTCTGCTTGCCACATGTTGACCGCGTTGGTTGCACAGCCGTTTCTCATTGAGTGTCCGCTTACGTTACGGCGTCATCGTTGAAGCTTCTCTTAGATATCTTAACTGCCTGTCAGCCGTTCACAGAGCCTTCTCCGACGTCTATCCTGTGCGGATGGGCTGTGGCATCGGTATAGCCAGAGTGCTTAAAGGCAGCCCAAAGACACTTCTCTTTCTTCAGATTCTCCCCCCACACTCTCCACGGTCTGCGAAGCAGAACGTGGCGCTGGGGTACGATCTCCGGAATAGGCTCCTTCGCGCTGGGACATGCCCACGATCCCCATACTCCGTCGGTTTACTGCACCTTGGAATCATTTTCAGCCTCAAGGCAAAGTTCTCCTCAAGCGTTTCCATACTCAGCTGAAAGGAAACGATAGACAAGACGCAGTTGTCCGGAAGAACCCAAAGAAGGCCTTGATTATCGGAATTGGATATGAGAAGGGAAGCGGGATCGACAAGCTTCCCAACGCCCATCGTGACGCGAAAATGTGGAGTGAGCTTCTGAAACGTGCGTATATTCCTATTATCATGACATCGCTCTCATCCCGTATGCCTTTTAGGCAAGTACGGTTTCGACAAGCGGCATATCGTGATGATGCTCGACGATGGCCAGGATCCATGGCTGCAACCCACGAAGGCCAAAATAGTAAGCCGTGAAGAATTGGTTGCTTCTGAACGTGTATCTAAAGTCCTTGTCCCTCAGTTGCGCGAGATCGAGCATCTGGTTCAAGGAGTCGAGGCGGGCGACGAATTGGTCTTCTATTGCAAGTCTCACTACTAGCCCCCATCCCTCCATGACTAATGCAGGCGGACATGGTAGACTCGGGACACACCGGCCAAGTCGAGACAGATGATACGGATGAAGACGACGGCCTGAATGAAGGTAGGACATCTTCTGTCTTTTTCCGCTCGTCCCCAGCCTTTGCTCACATAGATAGTCCTCATACCCTTGGACCACGAAGGCTACATCGAGCCCGGAAATATGGACAAGCTCATCGTAGATAATGTGAGCATCTATTGACGTGGATTTGCGTTGTTCGGTGCCTGATATACTCTTGCTGTACGTCTACTTCAATCACAGGACTTGCGAACGATGCTCGTCGACAAACTACCTATCGGATCTAAGCTTACTGCGGTCTTCGACTCCTGCCATTCGGGAACGCTCCTGGATCTGGACCACTACTTATGCAATGAAGTATACCAGCCGTTTTTATGTCGCACGCCAAGTCAGCAGAAGTCCAGGTGGATGGCCGTCAGTGAGTGATGAACATGCCATCATCTTAGTATAAGCTGAATCAACCTACATGATGTAGAGCGGAAGGACGCTTGTGGTGAGATATAATGCTGTTTATCCAGTGCAATCGCTGACTTCCATCTCCCAAGACGTGTCCGCCGATTGGGAGGTACGGGAAGGACAGGCTGTCCCTCGCCCTGTCGTCAGAGGTACGCCTCTGAATTAGCCTATACCTTCGTATGATGAAATACCAAATTTCTTTGGCATCATAGGTTCCACCGGTAGCAGAGAAGGAACGAGGATACACCAACGTCTGCGCGAGTCTTCGGAGAAGATCTCATGTGTTGATACCTCGCTTACGCGGCTTCCCAACGGCGACAAGGGGGAAAGACGCTTTCAATTATACACCTCAGAGCACACGTCCACACATACTGCACAACGAGCGAACTCACCAGTGACTCCCTCTGCTCATCATGTCGGGACTACCGAGCAGACTGCTCGGACGGACACTCGACAGAGTGAGCAAGCGACGCGAACGACGAAGCGGGCGAGTGTACAGATACGGCAAACCTCTGGCCAGACAGAGACTACGGAATGGACAAAGCGCACCGCCAGCCGTCAGAACTCTCTCACCTCTGTCATGAGCTATCTAGGCCTACGCAGAACCACCTCTCCTGAGCCCATGCCTGATAGGCTCTGTGTCTCGGGCAAGTGTGCCATTACAAGCCTTCCAATAACGGATGTGGTGGGTGTCGCACATAGAATTGCGACCCATTGAATGACCCAGTCTATTTCAGACGTCCATCTCAGCATGCCATGATGGGGAGGAAGCGTATGATGGAACGGATGGTAGAACTATGACGAAGGTAAATGACACTCTGGCACTCGCAATGCGACCAGCTCCTAACCTCCGAACCTCACAGATACTAGTCGAGTTGCTGGGTATGGACGTTCACACGGATGAGAAGGTGTATCCTCTTGACATACATTTTCTTGACATACATTTTTTGAGCAGAGGAAGACCCTCATCCGACGTATCTGACCCTGGCTACCGAGCTCGCGTAGGTTCTACCCCTTGATCTCCATCAGAGCGGCACTCACATTTTTGTCTGCAGAAATAAGTGCTGTGCTCGAATCAAGCGTATCGATAAGAGCAATCGCAAGCGCAAGGCAGCGAATGCGAAACGGACCCCCTCAAAGCAGAGACCGGTTCTCGAACGTGTCAACTGGTCCGTTCCGCAGGTAAGCCTCCGTGTCCCTATCTGCGCCTTCCCACGTCTTGACGTGAGCCTGTCTGATGATAGATTGGGAGCATGCTACCGGGAGTGCGTCAGGAATTTGTTGAACAACCAGAACTTGCAGCTTACTGGGCGACGTCCAGGCGCTCAATACCCGCTTTATGAAGAACGATACCCGCAAACTGAGATACCCCGAGCCTCTTCGGCCTAACTTTGTCTTAGAGCATACTGAACGCTCTTAATGTCGTACCCAATGATGGACTCCAATCTTCCTTTCTTCATTGACGTTTCGCTCAGCATGCTCTCCTCCAAGCTCTATGAATGTCTCGCTTTCATATGCTTCTGAATTTGTCCCTATACTAAAATTCGCTGTAATCGACGCTTTCGAGTATAGGATTGTCGTAGCGATTCCCTGTCGCCCATAATCTACTTTTTATCCACGTTCGATTCTATGGTAACACACCGAGCCCAGTGCTAGCAGTCGGCGCCTAAGAGCCTGTGGAACATCCGCGAGTTGGGACGACTCTTGAACAAGCGCTGTACAAGACATTGGAGGTGATAAACTCGGGGCTGTGAAGACAAGGATTAGATCCGACTAGAGTCGAAGCTAGAGTCGAAGCAAGATCTTCAGTCAGTAAGGAAAGACTCTATTGCAGCAACGAACTGTACCTAGAGTCGAAGCAAGACTACAAAGGTTAAGTAAGTAACTACAAGTTAGAGGTAGAGGTAAGGAAGTACTCACTCTTCAGTCAGTAAGGAAAGACTGAAGAGGGAGGACGCAATCTGAAGTCCTTATATACTACAGAGAAGAGTCCATGACTAATCGAAGAGTGGTTAGTCACATGTACCATAGTGCGATGAATAATACAACGACGAAAGAATTGCGACGTATCGCATCATAGGATGAGTAAGAGATGAGTAAGGCATAGACCTGTCTAGACCGTTCTGGAGTAGTACGGATTGTCCTAGACAGTACCAGAAGAGTCCG
>NW_006766922.1:258652-260477 GCF_000275845.1 Dichomitus squalens LYAD-421 SS1 | reverse complement strand
TGCGCAGTTGAGTGGTCGTAGACCGGGAGAGCATCCGTGCACGCCAGATCCTTATTGATGGCTTCTCTGAGAACCGCAACGGCACACTCTTGGAGACAGAGATTCTAGAGCAGGCTAATGACGCGCTTGATTACCTCTCGAGAGAAGAACTTGACGTTCCGGAGGGCCTCCGCTTTACTGCGGCGAAGGCCCTCCGGAACGGGGGAGTAGTTCTAGAGCTCGCCACACCAGACCTGGCGAAGTGGATAGTGCAGCACGCACGCGATTATGAGTTTGTTTTGAGCCCAAGGGCAAAGATTCGCCCTCGCCAGTATAAGTTGGTTGCGGAGTTTACACCGGTTGGGTTAGATCCAACCGATACCACACAATGGCGACAGACAGAACTGGATCTTGATCTTGAGGAAGGGGCCATTGTGGATGCTCGCTGGATTAAGCCAATCCACAAGCGGTACCAAGGCCAACGTTTTGCTCACCTATTGGTTACGCTCTCCTCTCCGGAAGCAGCCAACAAGGTTATCCGAGCAGGTCTGGTACTAGCCGGCCGCCATGTAAGTGTAAGGAAGAACCTAGCAGAACCATTGAGGTGCTCCAAATGCCAGCGCTACGATGCAGGGCACCTGGCTAAGGAGTGCCCTCAGGACCATGATACGTGCGGAACATGTGCGCGCACACATAGAACAGCAGATTGTAAGATACAAGATGTGCAGCAGTATCACTGTGTGAACTGCAATAAGAAGGGTCATGCCGCATGGGACCGGGAGTGTCCTGTCTTTCTAGACCATCTAAGCAAGTTGAACGCCCGCTGCCCAGAGAACCACCTTCAATTCTACCCTACAGGGGACCCGGACTCATGGGTCCCAAAGCTGCATGACAGAGCTGTCTCTGCCACGTGGGTTCAGTTGAACGATGTAATTGAGGAGGAGATTGGGAAAGGCCGAAAGGCACCCTCGCAACGTGCTAGGGCGCAGAAAGGGCGGGCTCGCATGGTGCAGACGCAGCTCCCGTTCGGGTCACAAAGGCCCCGGGTTGACGATGACTCGGAGGAGGCTTGATATAGATTATGATGGCGCACTGACAGACAATACTACTAATTCCTTTTTTTTTCAGACTTGGCAGCATGATAAACCCAACGTTGACAGCAAGCTGCGCATACCCAACTCAACATGAAGGCAGATGAGCTCTTCGGAGGCATCCCTTTACAGCAGAGAGACAAGCACCGGTCCACATCGCACTGAGCCATGACACTGAGCCCTCCTCATCAGCAATTTCTCGCGCACAGACCACTGCACTAACGACACTTACACTTTCCCAGGCTACACTCACACATGTTCAGTACGATACAGTGTCCCTACATACATCCGCTGGTCATGCATGTATCCGAGACAATGGATCCCTTGTACCTATGCGTTGCGGGCATCTGCCCGCTCTAGGGGCGGGGGAGTTCTGACGAACGGCGGGGATACCGCTGGGCGTACTCCTGACCGCAGCAAGAGGCGGGTCCCAGGGACGCAATCGTACCCATTGGGCGGCAGGTTTGCAACCCGTACCCTAGCCTTCAATGGCCAAGGGTGGACAGGCGGCCACAACGCATAGGTACTGCGCCCTGCTACTCACTATTCCACCACTAGTGTACCCTTGCACCCCTCCTTCCGGTCATCGCCTAGCACTTCCCCTTGCCCCGTTCGCCACCGCTACTTCCCCACTACACCCCCCTAGTTAGCTCGAGCCTTGTGCTCACCATGTACAGCCGAACACCCACTTCTTACTCACGTCGATAGTGTTTGTAGTTTAAGGCCTACCATGAGGCGCGGCCTCGCAGGGCAAT
>NW_006766922.1:253599-258553 GCF_000275845.1 Dichomitus squalens LYAD-421 SS1 | reverse complement strand
CTCACACATGTTCAGTACGATACAGTGTCCCTACATACATCCGCTGGTCATGCATGTATCCGAGACAATGGATCCCTTGTACCTATGCGTTGCGGGCATCTGCCCGCTCTAGGGGCGGGGGAGTTCTGACGAACGGCGGGGATACCGCTGGGCGTACTCCTGACCGCAGCAAGAGGCGGGTCCCAGGGACGCAATCGTACCCATTGGGCGGCAGGTTTGCAACCCGTACCCTAGCCTTCAATGGCCAAGGGTGGACAGGCGGCCACAACGCATAGGTACTGCGCCCTGCTACTCACTATTCCACCACTAGTGTACCCTTGCACCCCTCCTTCCGGTCATCGCCTAGCACTTCCCCTTGCCCCGTTCGCCACCGCTACTTCCCCACTACACCCCCCTAGTTAGCTCGAGCCTTGTGCTCACCATGTACAGCCGAACACCCACTTCTTACTCACGTCGATAGTGTTTGTAGTTTAAGGCCTACCATGAGGCGCGGCCTCGCAGGGCAATAAACGGGATCTAGAAAGAAAGAAAGTACTGTGTCGCCCGAACTGTCCGCTACAGGGTCGGCTCAAGCGGAACATACCTTGACCGCATTGGGGACGACTCGACATGGACTGGGCTCACCCACCGTAGGCGCCCCGTGCAGGCTCGTAATGGAGTAGCCCTCGCGGAATCAGTATAGAGGGGTCACCGCTTCTCGTCCCGTGCAGCCGGTTGATGTCTCTTGTCTTCTGTCTGTTCTGCTGCCAGTGTTCTCTTATACTGCGCAATCGTGCCTGGCATGCATGCATATTGCACAGATGGGATCTCATCCATATGGTACACAGCCCAACCCCGCACAGCGAAATCGAATGTTGAACACTCCGCGCTCACGATCTACCCAGTCCAGCCCTTCGGCTATATGTTTGCAGTCAGTACCCACGGATAACAACCTAGCACGCGTGACGCAAAGCTCTCACCTTCACCTCCTCCCCAATGTTTTTAACGAACACGGCCGGCCGCTCCGCAGTCTTCGCGCCCTCCTCGCCCTCCTCCCACGTGTAGCTAACGCCGACGGCAAGCTTCGTCCCATCGCAGTTGAACGCGATCGATGGCACGGGAGAGTGGTATTTGGGGTACTGCCGCAACCGCTTCTTGGACTTGTGGTCCCAAATCGAGACTGTGCCATCTGAGCCTGCGGAGGCGAACGTGTTGTAGCTAGATAGAGGTGCGCACGGACGTCAGCGATGAACGTCAGGCAAAGGGAGAGGGAAAGGGCCAGAGGCGAGATGAGGTGAGGCAAGAAGAAGGCGGACTTACATGGGGTGGAACGCGAGCGCGTTTACGGGCCATACGTGGTCGACATCATCGATCGTCTGTCGGTGGCATTTGAACGCATACTTCTTCTCCTGCGCTTGCGGACTTGGGTCGAAATATTCGACTGCGATACGTCCCTCCACGGAGCCTGTCGCATATCCTGCCAAGCACCCATTTCCGATGAGCATGTTAAGTTGCAAAAAACTTCCATGCGCCCGCCTATGCATGTGCAAGGCTGCAGAGCGGGAAGATGTTGAAGCGGACTAACCTTGTCCATCCGACATGCACGCGAGCGCGCGCGTCATGAACTTCAAGCTGCTCTCTCTCGTCTGCGCGGGCGAGTCCATTTTTCGGATGTCGTAGATGTGGAATAGGCGGCTCGCCATCGCAACGACGAGGATATGGTTTACGAGGTCCATATTGTACACGCGCTCGGGGAGGTCGTGCGAGGACTGCTGCTGATTTGAAGCGCGCGGG
The DNA here is from genome assembly GCF_000275845.1 of Dichomitus squalens LYAD-421 SS1. Lineage (NCBI taxonomy): Eukaryota > Fungi > Basidiomycota > Agaricomycetes > Polyporales > Polyporaceae > Dichomitus > Dichomitus squalens. The sequence continues at coordinate 256,780 of NW_006766922.1, read as the reverse complement.
TCCCAGAAGCGTACCGTCCGATCCCAGGAGCCCGTGATGAGGACGTCTACACGACGGGTAAATTTTTGAAGGGGCGGGTGAGGAAGGAGAGCGAGAGAAGGAGGAAGGGTGCTCACTTTGGTCTCGTGAATAATTCATGCTTGAAATCGCGTCGGAGTGCTGGCCTAGGTGGTTGATCTTCTCGCTCTCGAGGTCCAATCTGCGCGATTACCAGCGTTAGTGAGCAACACAATCCACGCACACAATGATGAGATCTCACTCCCGGACCGAAGTATCAAGTCCTCCGCTATAGCCATGGGTCGCGTCGGAGAAGCAGCACGCTAGGACGGCCGCTCGGTGGTCATACTTGGACTTCTGCTCATTCGTCGCGATGTCATAGAAGCGTACTGTCTAGGGGGAAGATGATGTCAGCACATCACTCGCGAAGCTTCCTGCAGCCAATGCGATCCAATGCCCCTACCCAAGCGAGACCATTGTCTTCTCCCCTTGTCTCGCATGTGAACCAATGAATGAACGCAACATACCGTGTCCCAAGATGACACCAATAAATGGGAAGGACTTGTTGGTGAGAATCGAACGGAAGACACGCTATCGAATGGAGGCGACGCGAGTTCGATTTGGTCTGCAAGGCAAAGAACGTTCATGTCCGACCGCATGACATAGGACTCGCGGGGAATGAGACGCACCAGACATCAACCACAGCGCAATGCAAGAACAGCGTCAAAACAGGATCCAGGAGCAGAACAATTGCACGAGCTGGTTGTGGATTTGTCGGCCTGGAAAGTAGAATGAGCGCAAGGTCCGGTCCTTGGATTTGGCGGCTGTGCCACTGCTCTGTTTGCCTCTCTGTTTACCTATGTTAGGATCCGAAGCTGCTGCAAAACAAACGCTAGCTATATGTCCCAATTTGGAAAGTCCAGAAATCGCACTGCTGAGCGAGTCTCCGCAGGGACCCATGCCATCCTCACAAGCCCCTATGTCCCAGGTACTCATCCTTGAAGTTATGATCACGTTTAAACTATATATACCATGAAATTTGTCCGATAGAACCGCTGGCAGACGGCGAACAAGGCCAGGAATGCCAGTAGTACTACACACGCAACCATCACAGACCGTGAGCGTACAGTATAATACATATGAGATAGGGTATATTTGTGTGGTAAAAGTCATCCCCAGAAGACTATTAGCACAGCGGGGAGCCTATCAGACTGGAGCGAGCTGCACGACGAAGACCTCGCCTTGTCTCCCGGTGGGAGACATCTCTGCACTGCTGGCTTGACGCAAGCCAACAAGCAAACGCCTATCTCCCAAATAGTCGATCCGTCTTATGCCGTGCTGGACATTCTTCTCGTAGCTTTTAGGGTCGTTGCGCAGCCTCTTCTCGAACGCCCGTCTCAGCGACTCGCGGTGCGTTGGCTCGAGCTCGTCAAACTCGCGCGGCTCAACGGACGTCCGCAGAGCCCTGTAAAGGCCGTATAGCACGTCCGCGAAGGTCAGGTACGGAAGTGGCCTGGATGTCCACACGGGATCCTCGGCTGGGGTGATCTCGACGCGGACAGGCAGTCCGGGAAACGTGAGGACCATCCTCCTAAGGAGCAAAGGGCTTCCTTTGGCACTACCGCGTACTGCACATCTCGCGAGGTCGTCCTGCGCGAGCTCCCGCTTCCACTGTGAGCCCGCAGTGCCCGGCTTTATGGCATTCGGGTGGTCCATAACATCCCAGTGTAGCGAAGGCGGGTGAGATGAGCGGATGGGTGCCGCCAGCAATGGATCAATAACAGGACCGTCGTCGGGCGATGTAACGACGAGTGTGGGGTAACTGAGCGGATGAGGTACTACGGGTGGAGAGAGACGCCGCTGCCACGAAGGATACTCAGGGGGCCGCACGATCTTTGGAGGACATTGCGCGGAGGGAAATTGTGGAGGAGTAGAGGGACCTGGAGACGACGAATCCCAAGACACTGTTGAGGACGCGGGGGACGGTGTGCGTGGAGGGACGTTCGCGAAGCGGACCTTCTTTGCTGTCCTATCCATTGTGGAGGAGTACCGAGGGGTATTGGACAACGTCGGAATGCGATCGTACAGTATATAGGAGGAGAGAAACGGGGAGGCTGAGTGGTCGTTGGGGATAGGAAAGCAAGGAGAAGCACCCTGCCTTTTCGAGGTTTATATAGTTCCGTGAACGTGACCTAAGAACTTCCTCTCCCGGCTGCGCATACATTGATACACTGACTCGGGGTGCGACCTCGTGTGTACCGAACTTTCCTGGCCTTCTGCTGATCAGCCCCCTCCCGCATACACAGCCAGCGCCGCGGCGAGTGGTGCGCCCCGCCCTGGACGAAGCATGACGCCATGCTCAGACGTGCACATCGCACAGCGTCCGACCACGGCACCGCTTTGTTTAACGAAATGCGCCTAATAGTGCCACTTGAGCGATGCCAACCACAACGACCGCGCGAGCGTACCTGGGGGGAGCAGCAAGAGCACGTCGGAAGCCGACGTGCCCCGACGTGCGCTGATGGGAACCGCCCGACGGCGTCAATGTGACTTCCCAACAAGTCCCATCACAGCCGTCCGTATCCGCCCGCAGACGGAGGTTACGCTCTACTCATGCATCGCCCGAACCACAACAAATGCATGCGATGACGTGGAATTTTGCGCAGCTCTAGGGACCCGGTTTGGGCATGCGCTGCCTGGTTAAGACTCACTCAACCTTCTACCACAGAAGCCACGCCGCCATCTCTCCCAGCGGCACCAGTGTTGTTACGGGTCAAGTCAAGGGTCATGACTTTTTGTCAATGGGTGACCGGTCACCGAGTGACCCGGTCATGACCGCTTGTCAAGGGTTAGCACGTGATATCTCCGGGGTGTCCGAGTGTGCTGATGGCAGCATGGCGGGCGGCAGTCTTGTGGTTGTGCTTGGGCCCAGGCGGTGCTCATTGTCGTACCTCGCAGAAATGTTCCCTGATGGCACGCCTGGCTCCAATGTGTGGCATGGGGCGTGGGACGATGAAGGATTGAGTCGCAGTTGATGATAGCTGTAGGGGATACGGTACTCAGTCTCATGGGTCGCCTCATTTTCTCTATCATACCGTTTCCTACCACTTGCGCTGGCGGAAAACATTCAACTTACGAATGAGATTTGGAAGTGTGGGACATACACCCATGCTCGCAGGTTGTG
>NW_006766922.1:206390-253198 GCF_000275845.1 Dichomitus squalens LYAD-421 SS1 | reverse complement strand
CCATCTGCCCATCAAACACAATGTTAGCTTCGATTGAGACAGTTGGTCTGATATCCTGCAAGTCCTACTAACGAAGGTACCTGGGACTTCTACCAGCACCTTCGGTGCCTTCGATGCCTGGCCCACAAAGCCCCGGTGGAGAACTAGTAACTATACATACTGATAGGTGTATTCTGGTGAGTTATTTTCTGCCAACATGCCTGCTTACGAAGCAAAACTTTGAAGTATCATTCATTCACAAACCTATCAGATGTGTTAATAGAGCGAGTCGGATGAGGAGCTCGAGAGGCAGCTCATCCGGGGTTATAAATCGTAGTTTGAAGTTGCGCCTACTACTGATGCCATGTTGGGTTTTGTATTCTATAGATCCTATTTCAGGCTATTCTCTCATAATACCTATACTGATCTCGCTTCACGCTCCCAGAGCCCTGAACATACTCACCTACGTCTATGTAGATTTACAGTTTGGATGTTCAGCGGCCCTTGGTCCGATCGACTAAGCGCCTGACCGCCCAGATCACGCGTTAACTTTTGACAAACCGTCATGACCGGTCAACCGGGTCATGACCGGTCATGACTTCGGTCATAACCGGGGTCATAACAACACTGAGCGGCACCATCCAGGACACAGAAGTCATGGAACTCTGCAGAGGATGGTCGGCGTGATGTGGTCGCAGACACAGGTCGCGGCTGCGTATCCAGGATGACAGGCACTATTTCAAGTGAGCTTCGACGATGTACTATCAGTGCACTGCGACAAGAAGTTCCTAGGGGTTTGTCATGATCAGCCCAGCTCTTTACCGGAGAGCATCAGAGATTACCGCAGTATTATCCAGGACATTCCAAAGCCAAGGATCAAGGCTGTTTCCGCAGAGGCTGGAAGAATGCAAAGGAGCAAGTAGATGTGCGCGCGCCACATGGCACAGGCTCCCCAATCTGGCAACCTGGGCATCCCTGAGAAGGCGCCTTGAACAAGGCGGCCAACACAACCTAGTTAGTCTCGTCCGCTTGCCCAGGAGCTTCATTGTCTCACTGGCGATCCACGGGTGCTCGATAAGATCTCTGTTGTATTCGTCTTCTGCGAATCTCCAACCATTTCCTGTCACCAAGTAGGTGAAATTCTAGCAAATATACTTGACAAGTTCAAGTTATCGGTCGCCATCCGAGCGTTCAAAACTATCCCACTCTCAGATGACATCTCCTCCTCGGACGCTCAACATCATACTGGGTGACTCACCGGTATAGGGAGCTGTCGATCAATCGCAAAGACCGAGATCTCCGAGTCCCGCTTCATATTAGTCCCAACAACACTATGTAGACCGAATCCCTGCTCTACCCTAGCCATAGTGCCTAATCCGCTGAAGCCCCGGTAGGCATTCGTGTGCTTTCTTCCACTGAAAGCACCACTTCCTCGATCCGGGGAGTCGGGGACACACAAAAGTAGGCTCGGGCAACCTCCGACGGGTCCGTAAAAGACAGATCCGAGTTCCCAGGATCGATGTACGTCGGGTGGGGTCTTGTGAGATAGGATGTGCAGCATGTTTGCACCGCTCAGCAGAGCCAAGTGATGGAACAGTGGTCCCCACTTAGAGCCCGTTCGGATGCCCGGTTTAGCGAGAGTAACGAGATGTTGAATTGCTTCGAGGAGGAGCGACAGCCCCGGTGCGTATAAGACGACGATACGCTGCGTAGCGACACTAGATGCTGCAGCCTGGGACATGAGACCGATAATGCGTGAATTAGCTGAATCGCTGGTGGAAAGCCCTTCAATTCAGACCCGTAGAGGATGGCAACTTTCGTTAGGTGTGGTCCGAAGAGCAACCGTATCAAGGTCAAACCCGCCGTCTTCCCGAAGGCCTCTTCAAAATCCACCTTGCAGAAGTTCGGTAGGAGCGGCTTTGAGTGAGGCGCAAGAGGGTGGTCCAGAGGAGACGTAATGCAATAACGAATGCATTCGTCCGTAAGATCGTGATCAGAAACAAAGTTTGACAATGATCGCCCAGAATAAGACATGGTCATTAACCAAGAACATGAAGCAGGTAGCATAAATTAATAATGGGTAGTCACTAGGCATCACGACATCTGTGGGTCTGGTGTGAGGATATCCGCCTAATCAATCTTTTTGGCCGAGAACTAGAAACATAACATCAGCACCAAGAACACTTAGAAAGATAGCAAGAGACGTACCACGGTGACGACCGTGCCATCGCTGAGCTTCTCCTTGTTCGGAACAAACTCGTAGCCGAACCATCTCGGTACGACACGCCAGAGAGCCCAGTAGAGGACACCGACGGCCAGGATCGCGATACCGACAAGGCAGTACCTGATCGAGGATCAATCGCAAACTTCATAGGAACAGGATGGTGCCAAGAACGTACAGATAGTAGGGCAGGGGAGGCGTGTCTCCAACGCCGTTGGCAGGGTGTAGGAAGGGTGCGACAAGCACTGAAGAGGAACAGGGATCAGTTGTCCAGACACGCGATAGATGAGAGTGCACAATGGAAACGTACGGAAGACGGCCGCGGCCAAGAAGAACACAGCAACCGGCCACCAGACTGAAGCATTCAAAGTGAGCAGGCGAACACGGGCTACTGAATGACAACATGACGAACCCTTGAAAGGACGCGGTACGTTGGGCTTGGTGTATCGGAGCCAGAAGAGGCCGATGACGATGAAGAAGTTGATGATCTGTCCTGGATAACCCTCCACGTCAAGGATGAAGGGATAGGCTACCGATGGTGGAGGCCCGATGATGACGATGATCTGCGTAACTCGTGAGATCCGGTGGGAGGGGATCAATGGTAGTCGATAGACTTACAGAGGGGATCAAATGAATGACAAGCCCAGGGAGAGGCGATTTCCCAGTCGGCCAATTCGAAGCCCAGAACTTGTTGCCAAACGGAAGAGGGATACCCTCCTTGGCGAGCTCTTGGTTGACGCGAGCTGCCGCGAACGTCTGAAAGACGCATTGTCATCTCCCGAACATGATAACAGTGGCTTGACTATCGATTACTCACAACAGTGATCACGTTCTAAGATACTCTCAGTCAGCTTACAATCGTATCATCAAGCTAAGAAGACTCACCCTAAATATGCGGAGGGACGCATGTCACTATGGTCAGCAAGGACCTGCTCGAGTCATTTAAATGGAGGCCTGCTTACCCAAGAGCACTAAAATAGAGGTCAGCTAGGTCAGGAAACGCATACCCATAGCGATTACTCACCTCAAGGCAACAAATACAGTAAGAGCCTTCTGAGCCTTCGCACCGAACACGTTATGGAAGAACAGACTGGCGACCGTAGTACCGGACTTCGTAATCTCCTCCTTCGTGGCAGCCCTACAGTCACGAGGTATCAGACATCCTGTTGCGCAATCTCAATGTAGCTGCAATATGGTACCCACGCGAAGTAGGCAATGTTGGCGAGAAGGTACAAGATAGCACAAATAGCAAGACCAAGCGGTCCGGCGATCTTGAGCGTCCGAACGGGGTTCTTGACGTTGTTCAAGACGTAGTTTACATTCGACCATCCAGCGTATGCGTTGAGCACCTTGAACATAGCCGTCGCGTACTACAAACCACGTCAGCGCAAATTCAGCGAGCATACAGGAGGGCAAGACGGACATCGTTGCCGCTGTGGGAGCTGCCCGCGAACGCATTCCGGAAATTTGCATGCGGGTCCTTGACTGGGGTGTTTCCAGCCAGGACAGCCCAGCCAGTGACGACGACGAAAACAAGAATGACTATCTTGAAGATGCTAAGGCCCTAAAGCAGGATGAGTATCAGATACGCTCGAGAAATAGGACCGACTTCGCCACTCACGTTCATCACCCACACGCCGAGCCTTGGGGTAAGACCATGGAGTATAGTTACGAAGCCGATTACTGTCTCGAACAGGTCAATCACAGGCGTTGCGTGACGGCTATGAACTTGACTTGCCTCCAAGTGCAATCCCACGAGTAACCCATCGGTCCGCAGTGTGCCCTGCGGCTTTCAGAATGCTGTCCGGCACTTAATCCCATACGCGTCGAGAAATTCATAAATGATAAGACCTACTTCTGGGCGAAGACCTATACGACCACGCGTCAATTGGACCGAGGCCTGGAGGTCAGTGTCAAGGCGGGAACTTACAATGCAACCGGCGGCAGTGAACCCAAGAATGATGGCGTTGGCGGCAAAGATGACAGTGACAAGGTACCTCGGCTTCTTGTACACCGCCTCGAGGTAAACCTTCTCTCCTCCGGAACGCGGGAACATCGTGCCGAACTCGAGCCAGATGAAGAGGCCGCAGAAGGATAGGACAAAGCCAAGGACCCATAACATGAGAGACGCGCCGACGGACCCTACCGAGCCCAGAATAGATGAAGGGGTGGAGAAGATACCCGTGCCAATGATCCGACCGACGCTGCGTAGAAGACAGTAAAATGTTGTACCAGTCATCGCGACGCGAGAGAGCACACTCACATGAGTAGGGTGCAATCGAAGACACCTAGATGGCGACCCATGCCGCCAGCCGCATCTATTCCCCCAAGATGTCTATTTCCGAAAATATCGAGCAACGCACCAGTGTACGCACCTTCTGCAAGCGAGAGCCCACCAGGATTCAATTCCGGATCTCCCGCGGTAGCGGGGTCCGCTGAGAGGTCCTCCGAGTCGCTATCTCCAACAAATTTTTCCCGCTTGACATCTACTTGATCCTCGGGAATCGTAGACGTCGCATCTTCCGCACTGTCACGTCGCCTCAAGGTAGGCAAAAATTTGCGCAAAGAAGACATGGTAGGGAGAACGTGTCTGCCCTAGGAACCGAAGGCGAAGGATGCGAGAGCAGGAAGGAGTGGAAGGGGAAAGGTTCAAGTGATAAATAGACCCAGAAGAAGTCGAATAGGACTGGAGCGATAACATGGCGCCCCATCGGACTATAAGAAGCAGCGAGACTTACGTTGTCGTATGCGGGGCAGCGCCCAAATTGCAGTTTGCGCAATCCGTTGGCATCATTGCGCACGAGACACGCTTATCATCTGCCCTGAAAGAAACATCAGGCCCATCCGACAGATCCCTATAACGCATGTACTCGCCATAGACAGCTTGGGCAAAAGAGCTGGCCAGTCCTCCTGAAGGTATTCACGTTGGGTATGTTGACAATGTTCGAGCCAGCTAGACATAGATTCAGTGATTCCAACGCGAATGTCGGTCATGGAACAACAGAGCTGTGGGAGTGTATGGCGTAGTGTGGCGAAACCATGCAATGTCGACTCGGAAGTGAAATGCAGGAGATCTAGCCGGCAACGCTGATGATCCCGCCTCCCATCACTGATCGACTCCTCCCGTCGGGCTGTACCGATCGAAGATGCCAATCGCCGTCGCGGCATTTGTCAACAAATACTCATCGAAATATATACTGTATCGCATACAACACTGACCCTCTCCATGTCCCACAGCACTCCATCTCGTACACCGCATATGTATAGGTATGTATGAGGGTTTCTTCCATCTGCACAGGGTCGGTACTACTAGTACCTGGGCTTGGGACTGCACGTGATCCCCGGCAAGACTTGATGTCAAACATTTTCAGGCTGGAAGGCACCATCAATACACGACAACCAAGACGGCGAGCACGACTCGATTCGCAGCAGTATTCAAATACCGCATCCCGCTGCGGGCTACTAAACCTCCTCGGCGTCTCTGGTGTTGTCTCGACTCGGAGGGCTCTTGAATTGGCTTAGAATCATCAATTACATGCCCGACGAACTCGCGAACATCGCAAGGCCACCACATTCCCTTTGCACTGTGGTACCGAGGATCCGGAGTGCCACGGAGATGACTATTTGGACGTGGTCCACTCAAAAGGTCAACCCCTTCAGGCTATCGCGGGAGGAGACCCACCACAAGACGCAGGCTCAGAACTCCAGTCAATATGCTGCCTAGTGTTATATCAACTTCGCAAATGTGATCCGTTTGCCCCGCTAAGACCTATCGGACCCGGAAGTATCTGCGCCAGTAAGGTTTTTTCGTGCCTGCCCAAGCGTACACCGAGTCTTGTTCCTGAACACCCTACATTGGTCTAGATCTGTGTCAATGCCTCCTGTGGGTTTCTTGTCCGGCTCACCGTAGCCGGAGGAGGCAATACTGAATCCCCAGATCGTCTCAGCTCCAACATGCGGTTTAGGACGTCGGCTGCGAGACCCATTTCTTCGAGCCGTACGCATCATATGTCCTACTCTTTGACTCGCCTCTAGGTCTTCCAGTTCCCGTATTCCCAAAGCGGGACGCTCGCCGAGGGTCTACAAGAGGGCGAAGCGCTCGTCTTCGCGCGCGTGAGCGTATCCCTCAGCTTGTCAATCGTCCCCAGCGAGGACGGCAACAACTATTACGACGAGGACGATCTGACGATTGAAGGCAACTGCGCATTCGAGAAGCACGGGGATGGGGAGCTTGTAGGTAGGAGCCCGAGAAGACCTGGCCCTCATCGTAGAGCGTTCCGCAAATGTCGGTTCACCAGCGATGCGATGCGCATCGGTCGGCGAATGAATAGGCACCAGGGGAGCTCCCAAGCTGTTAACATATCGTAAAACGGCGTCCTACTACGGATGACCGTGAGCGAACGTGTTGATTGCCGCATCCGCATAGAGGTCCTTGTGTCGTATACAAACCTGATTGGACAATATGTGGATGCGATCAGTAGTTGTACCAAAGGCCAACCTATCCAGAACCTCTCCAATGACCTGTCGGAGGAGTGCATGAGCGGCGAAGGTGGGAGAAGTAGAAAGGGCTGAAGAGTAGCGTGACTGCAGCATATCGAAGTCCGTTGACATACCGTGAATCCGCATTGCCTAGTGGGCTTTGTGGTTCCGCTGGGGAATTGGCTGTCGATGCACCGCAGTGCCTTGGGAAACTGTGCGCATTTTGGTGAACCTAGACAGCTGCAGGCATGTACTGAGACGAAACGCGCGATGGGCGCACCTTGCGTACAAAGCAGGTGGCAGATGCGGTGCCATGTGGTGTCAATTGACCGCGCTAGTTCTCTAGCCCCAGCTTTAACCCCACTGCGTGCCTGGATATCGATGCGACCGGTAATGCCTATACAGCAATGCCCATTCAGTGCATCGCAGGGTGATTGGTATAACATGCATCTTCATTTGTGCGAGGTATGACGTAACTCGTGTGTTCGCAGTGTATTGACAGCAAGCCTGACAGCGACAGTGGATGCGCCGAGTCGAATGATATCTCCAAAACCTGATAACCCTCCCAGAGACTTTCCGAGCGAGCACGATATGGGGTCCATGGAGAGGTCTTCCGTTCGTCTGACCTGCTTCCCGCATGAGACCGTCATCCACCTTGTAGCGTCCACAACATAGAAGGGAGGACAGCATCCTGGCACGGGCAATGATCATCCCGGCACGCCTACCGGCGGACGAACGAACGGACGCTGGGCGCCGTCACGGTGTTCACATTGGCACCGAATCTGCGGAGTGACAGCAGGAAGGTTGTCGGCGGACTTCCAGGAGGCACTGAGAGCGAACCTACCCGAGGTCGAGAATGCCGCACTCAAACCGAGCAGTCGAGCTTCGAGCCTTCACCACGGCGGGACGGAAAGGAGGGCTGGATGCGTGGTCGCAGGCCGCTTGTAAGTGGAGAGTTACGTGAGGGTTCGCTGCACTGGTACTAGAGCGCTTGCGAACGAACACGACGCATTTGCCTTTACGCGCTATTCGCATCGTGCACAGATATTCTTTGCAGACGCCTGAGGATGCTATTCTCAGTGGGAGATGACATGCACGTTTTAGCCACGTGTTGAGACTCATTGTCATCCGAAGCAATCCGTACAAGTAGGCTATGAGAAAGACAAAGACACTAGATTGAGTGGGGCGAGGTTTGTGCGCATTGCGCGAGAGCAAGTGAGTTCGGGGCTATGCGGCACAAGGCAAAATATATCCCCGCTGTGGTGGGGCGCGCCGAGGTGTACACCCAAGCCGTTGAAGATCGACGTCTGGGAGCGGTAGCGGGCAAGCCGCTTCAGGAGTCGACCGACGGTGAGAAGCCCGCCGAGACAGGAAACGACTGCGGTTGAGCCCATCGGAAAGGGAGATCAGACTGCCACGCGTGGAAACAGGTTTCAGAGTCTGTCGGTCTCTTGAGTTACGACTTTATCGGAATGCGCTTGTCGAGTGGCAAGAGACGGAGACTGGTCCCAGGTCCAGGGTTGGGGAGGGGACAAACGACATTCCCAATTCGATCTGGAGGATACTGTAGTAGGCTTCGGTCGTCCACGACACAGACCGGGCGAGGAGTACATGGCTTATTGTTAAAAGCAGTGGGACGGCGGCGGAATCGAAGACTAGGAATTCAGCGGCAAGCGATGGAGGACAAGGAATGCCATACCAAGACGGTGGGAGACGACGGACTTGGGACCGGTGGGCAATACCAACTAATGGTCCTGTCTGCGAAGCACAATGTACCGGTCCTCTATTCCCATACCGAGAGCGGATAGCCTAGACCCTGCTGGGAGCCACGTGGGGCAGTATGGATCTAACCCCGGAGACCACCCTAGGCACCTTGTACAACGCTGCGAATTAAAGTCTATCAGAAACGGCAAATTGCGCAGTACAGCTAGAGCATACGGATGAACGAGGTCTCCTTGCACTGGACCCATCAGCCCATGACTACGTTGTGCCTATTGAGGATCCCGTCGAGCAGGATCAGATGCGCCTGAGCACAAATTCGCCTCACACACTATGGACCTAGGTTGCCGTTGGGAAATAGTTGTATGAGACCAAATGCATCTCATGCTGACTTGTCTTCGATGCCCGGTCGAACCGAGTTCTTGACGAACGGCAACTGATGCGGTATTCATCCTGCCAACACGCTGGATATCCCTGTAGGCTCCGTGACCCACATCCGCCGCTCGTAGGCCCTGGGTGTACTCCGTGAGTAGCGGCCGTACGTATCACGAGGAACCCATGTCGTCGATGTCGCGGCAAGGATGCCCCCAGCCGGCAGACGGCATTCCCAAGAGGACGTGTTAGGGAAGACAGGAATCGCGTCCGCGCGGACGTTCTCAGCGCACCCGGGAGGCCCAAGAGGAGTAAGTACAAAGTGACTTCCAAATCGGTACACAAGGGAAAGCACAGATGCGTCTCCTAACTTATGACGAGCGCAAGGACCCCGAGAGATGCCGTACGCCGTCGAGCTTGGACGAGTACGAGCTACGGTGGATGAAGACGGACAGCAAGGACGAGTTTCGAGTGGTCGTGGACGCAATGACGAGACGTGGGACGTAGCGACTGAGGGATCAGGATGGGAGGGGCGGTGTTGCACAGGCGTCCCCGGAGATGTTGGCGCGGAGGCATGGTCGGATCGGGCGCCAGAGGAGTGATCTGGCGGCGATGGGACCTTGCCCGGGTCTCAGGCCCTCCGTCGAGGCAGGTTCTGACGTCCAGGGATCATTTAAAGCAGACGGAGAACAATAACCCCTCCCCCGCGCCTTCCCTCCTTTTTGTCTGTCTCGTTTTGGGTATCGACAACAAGCCATGCCTCCTACACGGTCAAGTTTCTCTCGCCGCAGAAGGTCTTCTCTTGGTCTCGGTATGTTCGTTTGCCACATGGCCTTATCACCGGAATGCTCACGAACCTCGCTCTCGCTGTCGTTATAACCAGGCTTGACTCAAGTCAAGCCAGGCAACTATGGCATCACCGTGAACCCTGCGATCTCCCCACGGGCACTGAGCTTCGCCCCGAACGTCACCCCCAGTACGTATGTCGAGGTCGACGACGACGTTAACGGCAACGATGGGCCCCCATCGCCGAGCAACGCCCTCTTCCCGCCGACGGAGCCGCCCCAAGCGCCCACTCGTAGACGATTGCCTCCCGGTAAGCGGCTCTCGCAGGGCTACATCCCCCGACCCCCCAACGCCTTCATGCTCTTCCGTGCGAACTTCGTTCGTCAAAAGCACGTCCCTGGGTCGATCGAGACAAACCACGGTTCGCTGTCAAAGATCATCGGTAACTGCTGGCGCGCCTTGCCCTTGGAGGAGAAGAGGTACTGGGAGGTCGAAGCGAAGAAGGCCAAGGCTGCCCACCGCGAACGCTACCCCAACTATCGCTTCCGTCCCGTCCACAACAAGAATAAGAACAAGGACAAGAACGGTGCAGTCGCTGTCGACAAGCGCAAGGAGAAGCTTCCGACGCAGCCTGCGGACGAGGAGCGATGCGAGGTTGTCGCGCAGCTCCTGCTTGACGGGAAGAAGGGCGAGGAGCTCGCGGCGGCGATTAGGCAGATTGACATAGCGCGCCAACTGTCTCGCCCCGAGAGTGTCGACTCGCAGCATCTCGAGCACTACATGCAGCAGCCGCTCCCTACGCACCCCCACCCGGTGTACCTGCAGCGTCGCCCGTCCTCCGTCCCTCCGATCTCCCTCCCCACCCTCCCGTTCCTCGTCGCCCCCCAGCCCCAGGCGGCCTACGGTGCAAGCATGTTCAACCAAGGGTACGCCGCAGGCACTGCCAGTCTCCACGGCTCGCGCGCTGCGTCGCCTGTCGGGAACATCTCCCGCTCGCGAATCGTGTATGGGATGCGGCGGGCGTCCAGTTGCCAGCCGATACCCTCGGAGCGTATGTGGGATGGCTATGATCCCCACCCTTACCACGCCGCATACGGTTACACTGCCATGCCTGAGAGCTGGCAACTCCAGCCCGACGCTTCTCCGCTGCCGGATGTTACCGACACAAGCATCTTCCAGCCGGGGTGGACGAACTCATTCAAGGATGACGCACCGCCCACAGAGCAGTCCCACTTCGATCCGAACATGCAGGCGTTCATCCCACCCGACGCCCAAGTCCCGCTGCACCTCAACATTGGCCCTCTCGACAGCTACGACTTCGCGTCGACGCCGTCCACGGCCACGGACGCGTACTCTGCCGTAACCCCTGGCGGTGGCAACGTGTTCGAGCCCATTGATCCGCACGCCTCGTGGCCAGTCGCCGAGAGCGGTCCCTCCAGTGCCTTCTCCGGCTCACCTGCGCGCTCCGACGCTTCGCTTCCGAGCACCATGCGCATGACACCCGCACCACAGTCGCTTCCAGTCGAGCATCCACAACTTATGTGTGCACCGCAGCCGCAGCATGCACAGGTCCACTTCGATACGTGGGCCGCGGGCGAGCAGGACGTCGACAAGATGCATGCTCACCAGCACGTCGAGATGGTCCATGTGGACCAGCACTCCCATCTCGCGATGCCGCTCGAGTTCGACATGGAGGCGAACTACGCGGACCACTACGACGTGTACACGAACGCCGGAATGGTGGGCATGGGCACGGAGATGAACATGGCCGTGGTCGACTACGGTTACTGCGGCTCCCAGGAGTTCTGAGCTCGTCGCGCATCCGCACGTTCGACGCTCGCTCCTCGTACTGGCGCCGCATTCACGCGTGGGGGTCCATACTCTCGCATTCGCATCTGGCTTCCCATACAAGACTTTCTTGGTTATCGATCTGGATATCCGTAACGTTAAACCGCTCGCGCCCGCTCTCCTTAGGCAGCTAATACCTCTGTAGCCATTATTATGTTCGGGATCGCTCTGTCTGTTTGTCGTGTCGACTGATATCCCTCTGTAGCTATATTTTTCGTGGTCCGCACCCCAACTTTCCGTCTACGTACGCGTACATAGCTTTGTCACTTGCATCCTTCATAGATACCTGACGGCACCCCAGCATCTGCGCCCCATACCCTACCCGGTGTCCCTGCATTAGTAGCACTTGTCCCCCCACTGTATCTATCTATCTAACTCGTTATGTCCCTAATCTGCTGTGTGTTCCCGAAGCACGATCGTGCGATGCGCAGGCAAGCTCGAAGGCGAACTCGATCGATCGTCCGTGAAACGAAGCTTCGTTGACAGCGACGAACGGACGGAGAGCGTTTGAGCGACTTCCAGCGCTGTTGCGCGATCTGCCCATGCGCAGTCGCTCCATATTGTCATATACTATACATTGGCAATAGCTCCTCATCCGCATTGCACATAACATGGATTCCTACGATAGCATGTCCGGGGGAGGCCGCCAAAACTACACGAGTAGATACCGAACCAAGCCCATGTCACCGTTCTGGTAGAGGCACGTTCACGACGATAGGTCCTTGGCGGAGATTGTCCCTCGCGCCTCCGGCCGACGCCGCGTTGACAAGTATCGTACCCTCCCCACCCCGGAATTTTGGTCTGCCGATAATCTTCGCCCCCAGCGCCGCGCCAACGACCAGAGCAGTGTTGATTAACCTGCTCCACCTGCCCGCGTTCGTTTGACAGGCCAGCTCGTACCACTTCTGGGGCCTCGACCACGTTAGATACCGCACCCCTCGCCCCACATGGATGTGCCCACAGACATGCAATCGCGGGCGTGTGAGCCAGACGCTCTTGAGAAGGTGTTGGCATCCGACGAGCTTCCAGTCAAGATGGGTCTTGGGAGGACCGTGTGTGACGAGGATATCCGTGTAAGGTGGGAGGCGACGCTCCCAGTGGTATGCATCATATTGGTATTGGAACACCCCGGAGCCATGTTTCGGGGAGCGGGGGTTTCCATAGACAGACAGCAGCCTCCCCTGCACTTCCAGCGTTATCGAAGAGTCCTCGAGATAGGTTAGGCTGGGATATCGTTGAAGGATGGCGTCGCGCTGCTCGGATGCGAGCGCGGTGTCGTGGTTTCCGGCAATGACGATCTTGTGTGCATGCGGAGCCGCATCGAGCCATGCCAGAGCGGAATCGATCTCCTCTTCCGTCCCCGACATCGTGAGATCCCCGGCGTGGATAAGGATGTCGCCGGGCGGGAGAGGGGGAAGGAGACTATGATGATTATGCGTATCCGAGATACACACGACGCGGGCCCGAGGAGGGCTCGAACACTGCAGATCGTCCGCTTCTGGTGGGGGATTTGGCTGACATGCGGCGAAGGCTCGTCGCGCGACAAAGAGCAAAGGGTCCTCCGCTAGGAGTTCCCACCAGGCTGGCTCCCTTCGATAGAGAAGGTCATCAAGGGCACCGCGCTGCGTATAACTCATCTCGACTCGGGCTGCTGTGGGCATGGTGAGGAGGAGACTGGGGTAAAGATGTGTTTAACTCAACGCCCGATTGCTTCAACGTTCTTATACACGAGGTCAAACGGTCGATGCAACGTGGAGGAACGTAGAGAAGTCGATGTGACTTGCCTTCTGAGGTGACGCGAGCGTGGCGTCACAAACACTCTGAATGCCCAAACAGGGCGTGTAGATCAGCCCCGCTCCTCCGCTTCTCCTACTTCCGACGACATCCCCCGCTGCGGTGAGTTCGAGTGCCAGATCGTAGCACTATACCACTCACACCCTAGTGTCCTGAGCTAGACCGTGCTACCGCCTTCTATTAGGTCCAGAAGTCACATGGCGGTGCCTGCAGAGGCTCAGCCCTCTCGGAAACGAATACCACTGACTACTACACCATCCCTATTCCTCCCAGGAGACTAGTTGGGCTCAGCGGATCGAACGTCTGCCGGTCGAAGAACTCTGCTCAGCCCGACATCACAATTCATTCGATCGCGTCCCTCAGTTCTATGTTGCGACACCTCGTGCGTTCTCCGATTATCCTGCATGATATCCTCACGGCAGGGATTCGGATGTTCTCGATTCGAGAAAAGTCGATGAGATGCGGACGCGAAAGGCAACCGCCCATTGTTTTTCGAAGACTTTTATCCAGAAATCTCACATGTTTACAGATAGTTTACCTCGCGACTCCCCTTTTCAGAGACTTTTCTCCAGCTGAAAACATCCGAATCCCTGCCGTGCCTCGTACTCGAGGCGCGTCTGCGACTCCATCTTGCCTTCTGCGCCCGCTTTGACGGCTTGTCGCTGGCGAGGATCGAGCCCTCTACCGGTATTCGGGCCGCGTCCGGCTACGATCATTTGACATCGAGGTTCCGTTCCCCGCTACGCTTCCACTGCGCTACAACCAAGACCCTTGCCCTATGACCTATCGCTTCTGGTTTCACACCTCAACCAACTGGCCGACCCTGGATACCTACAAGTCTGAGCTGCTTGTGGCGAAACATGGAGATCAGACGCCGTTGCGCGCGCTCTGACATAAGCCCCTTGGCGACCTGGTATAAGATTCCTCAGCACCAAGCGGCTCTCCACTCGCCATCCCCACCATCCTTACATTTGTCCCCTTGACGCCACTTGAACCTCGAACTGCATCATCAATATGCCTTCCGTCAACGATGGTCTCACTCTCGACGCTGTCTCGGACGCCGTCGATGAAGGTATGCCACTCCGCCCTATGACCTCATCGGACTTAATGCTCACTGCATGGATAGTCAACAAGCTGAAAGGGCAGGTCCCCAAGTGGGAGGAGAAGTCCAAGTTCGACGCCGAAAAGGACAAGAACGCCTTCCGCCAATACGAAGCGGCGTGCGACCGCGTCAAGAACTTCTACCGCGAGCAGCACGGTACGTACAGCGCTCCGACGGCACAGCAACGGAAATGAGCCGCAGCTGATTTTTCCCCTTTCCAGAGAAGCAGACATTCGAATTCAACGTTCGCGTGCGGGCTGAGTTCAAGAAGACCGTGCACGCCCGGATGGGTGCGTACCTGTGCCTGCGCCATCGTCTGTCGCGTGTTTTCGTGGAATCTCGCTGATCATTTTCATCTCTATTTCAGGTATCTGGGAGGCGATGGAGAAGCTCAACACCCTCGTGGATGATTCCGACCCCGATGTGAGTTCCCTCTGATAAGCCTTCCGTCGGTTATGTTTTGACCTCCGACTGCTTTCTAGACCAGCCTCTCGCAGATCGAACACCTTCTCCAGACCGCGGAGGCGATGCGTCGTGATGGGCAGCCGGAGTGGATGCAGGTCGCAGGTCTCGTGCATGACCTCGGCAAGCTCCTATACTTCTTCGGCTCAGAGTATGTCTCTTCTCAGTCTATCCGTGGGACGACAGGCTAACTGCTCTATCTGTGTCTGCAGAGGCCAATGGGACGTTGTCGGGGTACATAGTTATCACTTCCTGACAATGTGTCGTTTGCTAACCTCGCTATGTCTAGGACACGTTCGTTGTCGGCTGCAAGTTCTCGGACAAGATAATCTACCCTGGTACTTTCACGGCAAACCCCGACTCCAATGACCCTATCTACTCAACCGAGTATGGTGTCTACTCTCCCAACTGCGGTCTCGAGAACGTCATGCTCTCATGGGGACATGATGAAGTATGCTCACATCCGCATCAACGCGCAAAGTAGTAACTCATCGCACCCTTCTCAACAGTACCTCTACCATGTCCTCAAGCATCAAAGCTCCCTCCCCATGGAAGCGCTCTACATGATCCGTTACCACAGTTTCTACCCATGGCACCGCGAAGGCGCGTACTCGCACCTTACGAACGCCGAGGACCAACGTGCGCTGGAGGCTGTTCGCGCTTTCAACCCCTACGACCTGTACAGCAAGAGCGACGAGCCCGTCAATGTCGAGAAGGTCAAGCCTTACTACCAAGGCTTGATTGCGAAGTACTTCCCCGCCGTGATCGAATGGTGAACACAACGGCGGAATGCAGGTGCATGGGTTTACAATATGCTTATTCTGGACCGCTGTAATTGCCCTTGTTCGCCTTTCGTGAGCAGCTTGGACTGTGATCAATTCCTGAGCCCTGTATTACTAGTCTTATACCCAACGAGCTCGTGTTCTGTCTTCCGTAGTAGCAATATTGGTGGTTTATGTGCGGTAATGAGAATGCTTTCCAAGAGAGTAAATCGCTGACCAACAACGATTAATGAACTCAGGGTGTTCCAAATTTAGTGCGTTATACTTAATCTGAATGGATGAATATATGTACTCGTAGTGGACCACCGTGCAGACTTGCCAAATGCGGCAGTGCACTCGCGCAGGCGCCGGCAGGTACTTTGCGCAAGATGACTCTGCGCAAAAATTCCAATCGATGTGCATCGACTCAGCCCGGAGCTTGTCCGGCGATCTGGTGCTGAAGCTGGCGTGAATACGATAACCCTCACCGTGGCGTCCTTCCTTTTCTCTCGACTACCACTACCCCGTGTACATAACCTCGGCTCTGTATCATATCCTCTCCGACCCTCCCAGCTTCACAACTGCCAGCTCCGTTCTGCTCGGGCTCTCCATCCTAGCCAAAAGGTCTCCAGACTTAGACGATACACAATGGCCTCTACATCTGCCGAATCATCGAACCGACCAAAACTAGGCCCCTCGCCGTTCAAGATCCCCTCCGACCTTCCTGAACTCCCCGAGGTCCCAGGGACCGACCCTACTCGCAGCGTTCTAGACTCCTTCCGAATCGCTATCGCCAATACTGTGGCCGATGGGCTCGAACCTCTGACGGTCGAGCAGGTTTACCAGGGCGTCGACTACGGGAAGAAGGGGGAGGACTTCACCGTGGCGCTCCCTCGATTCCGTCTTCCGGGGAAGATTGACGAGCTCGCCAAGAAGGTCATTGATAAGGTATGTCTTTGTCTTAGTTGAATTCAAGATCTCTGGCCCTACTTTGGTCTCCGGGACCGATTGCTCGTGTGCCTCCAGAGTAGGGTTAGGGTTTGGCGCGTTCTGTCATAGGGTATGGCCCTCCGGGCAGTCCTGGCCACAGTGAAAACCTCAGTTCCATTGAGAATTTACTACTATATCGCAAAGTAGGCAGTAGTGAGGTTACTACTGCCCGCATCGGTCGGGCTGGCGCTCACCCTCAACGCGCCATGTATAAGTTTCTCAATGGGGTTTTTGCGGGCTGTGGTCGGGCTTCGCCCTCCCTTCAGCCCGCTCTTCCTGACTAGCTGAGGAGTGCCAGCGGTCGCCTGAGACTCACTACACTCGTGCACCTGAAGCGCGAAACTACGCGAGCTGGCACCCCTCCACGGAAGATACTGCCCTACAGACCCGGCCACTTCACGTGGCCAGGAATACCCAGGCGTTTTCCGCCAAAGCTTCCCAAGTGAACCACGCTAACTTGGATGTGGTAGTTCCAACCTAACGAGTGGATTGAGTCCGTTACACACGACAAGGCCTTTCTCCACTTCAAGTGCCGAACATCGACGCTCACTCGCCTCATCCTCGACCAAATCCACGCCCTCACCTATGACACCGAGTCCAAACAGCCAGAATATGGCTCTAACAGCCTCGGGGAGGGAAAACGGGTAGTCATCGAGTACTCTTCCCCCAACATCGCCAAGTCCTTCCACGTCGGCCACCTCCGAAGTACGATCATCGGCGCGTTCCTCGCCAACTTATACCGCGCATGCGGATGGGAGGTCATCTCGCTAAACTACCTCGGCGACTGGGGGACCCAGGTGCTGCTCCACGTGTACCTATACTTCCTGGACTATAGGTTGACTGTGTTGCTCCGCAGTTCGGTCTGATCGCGTCTGGCTTCGAAAAGTACGGCTCGAAAGAGGCTCTGGAGAAGAACGCGATCCAGCACCTGCTCGAGATCTACGTCAAGGTCAACGCCGACGCCGAGAAGGATCCCAAGGTGCGCGAAGACGCCGCGGCGTGGTTCAAGCGCATGGAGGACGGCGACGAGGAGGCACTTCGGAATTGGCGGGAATGGCGAGAGCTGTCGATCCGCAAGTATGAGGAGGAGTACGCGCGGCTGAACGTGCGCTTCGACGAGTACACAGGCGAGAGCAAGGTGTCGCCGAAGACGATGGCCTCGGCGCTCGAAAAGCTCCAGGAGATGGGCCTGATTGAGGAGGACAACGGTGCGCTTCGGGTCAACTTGGAGGAATACAAGCTTGGCAAGGCTGTGGTCAGGAAGCGAGGTATGTCTGTCTCTAGTTGCTATTGTATTCCTCATCGTGCAGACAAGCTCACTGAATGCGAGATGGCACCTCGATCTACCTCACGCGTGACATCGGCGCCGCGATCGAGCGGTACGAGAAGTACAAGTTCGACAAGATGATCTACGTCGTCGCCGCTCAGCAGGACCTGCACCTCGCGCAGTTCTTCAAGGTCCTCCAGCTTATGGGCTACGACTGGGCCAACAACCTGGAACACGTCAACTACGGCCTCGTGCTCGGCATGAGCACGCGCAAGGGCACGGTCGTCTTCCTCGACCAGATCATCCGCGAGGCGGCGTCGGTCATGCACGAGCAGATGCGCAAGAACGAGGATAAGTACAACGCCATCGAGGACCCTGAGAACGTGGCAACTGAGATTGGTATCACCGGTGTCAAGATCCAGGACATGGCCGCTAAGCGGTACGTTTCTTCCTCCAACTTCCGAATCAAGCCAGTTCATGTGCTTATGTTTCCCGCGCCCATAGAATCAACAACTACAATTTCAACTGGGATCGTATGCTCTCCTTCGAGGGCGACACCGGCCCGTACCTCCAATACGCTCACGTCCGGCTGTCCTCCATCGAGCGCAAGAACCCCGAGCTCCTGCCCCTCCCGGCGCCCTCCCAGCTCAAGACCGAGCTCCTCGTCGAACCGCAGGCTCGCGAGATTACCTTCCTCCTCGGCTCCTACCCCGACGTCGTCAAGACGGCGCTCAAGACGCACGAGCCCAGCGGCATCGTGACGTTCGCCTTCCGCCTAAGTCACGCCATCTCGAGCGCGTGGGAGACAGTCATCGTCAAGGGAGAGGAGGACAAGGAAAAGGCCAAGGCGCGCATGGCGCTGTACCTCTCTGCGCGGGACGTCCTCGGGGCGGCATTGCGCTTGCTCAGTATCAGGCCCCTTCAGCGGATGTAGACGGGTTGTTTCTTGGCCCAGAGCTTTTGGAACGCAATTGCGAGCGTACAGATGTAACAGTGCAATGCATTTTTGTTCCCAGTCGGAGTCAGAGTCTGGAGTGATGTGCCACAAAGCTCTATTCTTTCGTTCTTCGAAGAATAATCAAAGTAGGCGCAAGCTTTCTCATGCTAAATCACTCAGTTCAATTCTGACGCTCCATACTGCAGGATTCGCTGTGGCGACGTTTGCATCCCTGTGACCAGTAGGATGAGGTCCTGGATCGGTGACTAATCGGGCAGGAGGCATACGATCGATCAGCCGAATAGGTATCAGCTTCGCTTCTTCGGAGGCGAATAGCAGCGCGCAAACGACTTAACCTCAACTCTGGCACGAATCAACATGTCGGCGAATCCCGCGCTAGCTGCCGTTATGTGTCCCCGTGGGACGGCGCCCTGCTTTACAACTTTCCTCCCCTTAGGGACAGAAAGGAACACAAGACTCGTTTCAGCCCCACTATCCCAAGTTCACATCCCATGGCCCATTTGAAGTTTGGCTCGCGCTAACCCTGCGCTCAGCTTGTAAGGCCCCCGGCTGCCGCTAGGGTCATTAACCCAAGTGTGCGCGGCGTGGATTGAGGATTCTACTTCGCACGCTTTGACATGGGACCCACAAACTACCATCTTGATCCCTGTTCTTGGACTGAATATTGGCGGTAGTAAGCGGTGTCAGCGTTGAGCGCGAGCTATTCCGGGTGCTAGCCTGGCCTGTTCGTCTTGGCGGGTCAATTACATACACACCAAGGATAGCGACTTTAGGGGACGTCGGCGCACCGCTGCAATATCGTTGTATCCTTGCGTAGGCTGGACGTTTCGACCGGCAGGACTACTCCCGATCCGAAGCCAGCGGGCAAGAAGCGGCGGCACGTCCACACGCCCCATCGCCACCATTCCTGTGTTGTTGCGATTTGTTTGTATTGGGTACATCCTGAATGCGGACATTATGAATGGACGGGCCCTTGCTGCTACGTGGTTATGCTGAGGTTGCTTAGCAGAGGGCGCGCGACGCCTGACTAGCTCGCTTGCCATGTCTCTGCGATCCTTCTCCCCGTCATCGTATCGTATCAGTCTCTCGGTGATGATGTTTGTTGACGGTTGGACTCACCTTGTCCCGCCTCAACCTGCAGACCACAGCCTCAAGGGGAATGACCTGCCCCTTGCGCGGTCTGCGTTCGGCCGAGTCGCCCCTGACATTCGCGTATGCCCTGGCGTCGAGGAGCCCGAACTTCAGCAGATGTTTGTCAGAAAGTTGCTCGAACACGACGCTTGCATCGTAGCTGGAGCTTATGAAGCAAGTAGGCGCAGGATCGAGGGGGCCAGTTACGCATCGATGTGCCGCTCCGCTTCCCCTCCAAAGCCGTAGCGTTGAGAATATAGAGGTCTTGCTGAAAGCGCTGGAAGCGCAGTGTTAGCTGTAGTTTGTGAAGAGTACCCAGACTTAGCCAAGTCCACAGATGGCTTACGTTTCTGGTGTAATGGCACTATTACATTGAGCCAGTCGGTTATGCTGCATGCCGTCCTTGCCAGTTGCCCAGACCTATTCACACACCTCCGCGAATTGAACACGATATGATCTACCGTGAGTTGGCCTTGGTCTATTTGTCTTTCGTTTCAAGCTAGCTGTCATGGGCCAATAATAGCATTGCTGGTGCAAGTTCTTCGCGTTTGCAAGAGCGATCTGAAAGCAATTACGCCATTGCCGTTCCTGCAGCACCAAAGGGCCGCTTGGCCACTAGGTCTATTGCTCAGCTTTCGCGCGTTGCGCCGAACGTTATTTGCGTTCACCCGCAGCTAGCTCACATAGATGAGACAATGCCAGTACTAGTCCGCACGGTGGTGAAGCTGGAGCTGGAGCGTGCAAGTTGCCATCTGCGGTGTTCCATTGGTCAAGAGCGCGGCATTGGCCGAGACGCTGTAGCGACGCCCTGCACCATTTCGGTGAGGCTAGCAACGTTCCCTCCCGCCCCTGACGACCCTTGTTCTCCTTTGCTTATAGCCAACGCCCTACTTTGCATTTGTGCTGCATAATACCTCGCCTGGACGCTTGAAGCACTCGACAGCACACACGGCACCTTTCGTGATCCCATCTAACGCGCTCACTTGTATTCGATGCGGGAATACTACCGGATACACGGTAAGCTGCAAATAATGTGATAAGTGAGGAGAGTCATTGTCCCGATAGCGAAGGCGGGGAGGTATGCGTGCGAGGAGGGGTGGGGTATCGGACGCGTGAGGGAGGGTGGGTGTGGCGGATGTCACAATGTAGCGGAGGGGGGAGGGGTAATTCGAGAGGTCGTATGCGGCGGAGAATGCGATGAGGTGCGTGGGTGATGCGTGGAAAATAACATGCGACAGAGAGAAGCGGAGATGAGCGATGAAGGGCGGTAAGTGTTACACTGCGACAGAGGGGAAAAGCTGCTAAAGGTACAGGGCGTGTTGAACAACAGTAGGTGACAGACAAAGGCAGAACGTTGGAATGTACACGGCGCCGCTCACAATTTCGGAACGCGCGCATAAGAGACCCAGAGGAGACGGGGATGTCGCGGGAGAGAAGGAAGGGAGGCTTGCGAGGGTGGCGTGGCATGCGATGAGGACATGGATGAAGGGTGGGGGAACATTGGGTGAGTGGGATGTAATAATTTTACAGTGTCCAGAGAGCAGTCTGAGCAGTGGCGTCGACCCACGCCCGCGCGAGCCGACAACGTCATTACCAGTTCATGTGTTCGTGCGGCGCGAACATCCCCATCCCCTGGAACGCGTCCTGCGGCGCCGAGGCGGATGGTGTCGTTGCCGCTGCGTCGTCATATGGGTCGTGCTCTTCGGGTGCGAGGTAGCCTTCCTGCCGCGCAGCGTTGTACTCCTCGGCGCACGTGGGCTCGCCGTCGGCGAACGCCACGAGGCCCCAGTCGCCGCATGCGTTGGGGTCGACCGCGTTCGCTTGGTGCATCGCTTCGAACTGCGAAATGCCGAGTTCGACCGGCGGGATGGAGCCGAGCTGGAAGTCCTCCGGCATCAGGCCCTCCATGTTCGCCCAGAGGGTCTCCCCAGGCCAGAACCCGAACGGCATCTCGCTGACGTCGTTGTCGGCGTCGACGTTCTCCGGGATGTCCTTATGGTGGACTTGCAAGGACATCATCCGGAGCGCGTCTGCGGGCGTGAAGGGACCGCCGTGCGAGGACGTAGGCGAGAGGTTTGACGCGAAGGAATCAACTGGGGAAACGAGGCTCGACGCGATGGTGTCAGACGGCGACATGTGGGACATCGCGCCGGGGTCGTGCGGCGGAATGCTGAGCGCGTGGAGAAGAGGGCCACCCATCATCCCGGCACCCTGAGGACCCTGGTACATGTTCTGGTAAACGTCGTTGGGCTGCTAGAACGCACGACGCATCAGCGACAGGTCTTGGCGACGAAACGTAAAGAAGATGCAAGCCTACCTGGAGGTTGCTCCCGTCGAAGGCGGAAGACGCCTGATATGATGGCATGAAGAGGTGGTTGTCGTTAGGTGCGTAATCGAATGTCGTCAGAGGTGCGGACTCCGTAGGCGGCGGAATGTTTGGCATGGGTGCTGGAGACCGCCCGCTGATTCTCGGAACGAGGGTTGGCGAGGTGGGGCACGAAGGCATCCAGACTGACGGAAGCTGGATCGCCTGGAATGCGGGCGGTGGCGTTGGCGCGGATGCAGCGCGACGTCCGTGGCCATGGCCGTGCGCGGGGAGGTAGTCGCGCGGGAGACTGCGCGAGGTCGGGGACGACGAGACGGGGAGGAGGAAGGAGAAGCTCTCCGCGTCGGTGTCCTCGCCGCCGTTGCGATTCTTCCCCTTCTTCGACTTCTTGTCCTTGGTGCGCTGGGGGCGGTAGACGTAGTTGGGGTACATCGCTTCGTGCTCCTTCTTCTTCTCCTTCGCCAGATCCTCCCAGTACTGCCTCTCCTCGGGCGGGAGGCTCTTCCACTGCTGGGAGATCGTCTTCGAGAGGTCCGCCTGGCGCTGCTTCTTGACCGGACCGGACGCACCGTCGTCGTCCTCCTGAGCGGCCTGGCGCTCCTCGCATTTCTTTCGTCTGAAGAGAATGAACGCGTTCTCTGGCCGCTTGATGTAGTCGTCATCGCCCTTCTTGGGCCGCCGCTCCCCGATGTCGCTCACAGTCGATCTACGTCTGCGATGCGATGAGGCCTGCGAGGAGGGCGGGGCCGTGGGTGAAGAAAGAACAGAAATAGAAGAGTCCGATCCGATCGAGGATGTCGGCGAGAAAGGTCGTAGAGGTGGTGGCGTCGAAGGAATGGATTTGAGGGTCGGCTCGAAGGGCGAACTGGACGGCGAGTTGGGGAAGCGAGTGTCGTGGATAGGGAAGGTAAATGCGCGCGGCGTCGGGGAAATGATGGAAACGGTCGGGGGAGGTGGGGCGTCCGTCGACACTTCGAGGGCTGCGGGTGCGCGCGATGGTGCGGCGAGTGGGGCGCGAGGTGAGCACGGTGCGGCGGGCAGTGCGCGAGTGCGCGAGGACGGAGAGGACTTACTGCGCGCAGAGGCGTCGCGAGTGCGGTAAGCAGGCATGATTGTTTCTCGTTAGCAGAAGGGAAAAGGAAGAGGGCTGTTTGGTAAACGCAGGCAAGCTTCCTCGAGGCAGAATAATAGGGCGCTCCTGTTGGATGCAGGAGGGATGATGGGAGGTGGCACAGAGGCCCCGAGGAGAACAATTGCGTACGGGACGAGCGAGGACGAAGACAATACGAGGAGATCTTTATAGGTTAGGAAGGTGCGACCGACCGCCGAGCGTTGCAGTCGCCCGCGCAGGAGGGGGAGATCGTATCCAGATCGCCTTCATTGTGTTCCCGCATTCAGAGCCGTGAACGGACCTAAACCCGAATCAGCGTACGGTGAAGCAGCTCTCCATTCTGTCACCAAACAGCCATCAACAGCGCATTCTCAGCCATCTGGTTCGGCGTAAGGTCTTATTGTTTTGTGCAACTTCCACGGTTCCTGTAGCCGATTCCGTGGCACCTATCAGTGCTTATTGTCCTCCGCTGACCTTCGCATATGAGTGCATATGCCGTTATCTGCACGCCCGATGGAAAACTCGATGAAGTCCCGTGCAAACCCCGTTCGCGCGCGCGCGTGCTCCTTCTCGCCCCAGTCGCACACTGTCGCCCACGCACACGCCGAGTCACGTCGGCCAGAGTAGGCTGGAGAAGGGACAGAAAGCGCCCCGAAAACGCTGGGGGCGAGCGAAGGCCGTTCCCCCGTCGTCTGTGCTATCAGCGATAGGTCCGAGGCTGGCAGGACCTTCCGTTGTAGGAAATGTCAACGACGGCGCGTGGCCTTGACAGCCTCAGACTCGTGTCGTGCCGGGCTGCGCGCGTGCTGGACATGACATTGCGCTCTCTGGTACCGACCGCCTCGTGTGCGCCGGATTCGTAAATTCGCTGTAAGCGGACGGACACAGGCGGGGGACGGGGGCTCTGATTGACTCATAGCACGGCCAGGGAAGACGTCGGATTAGATTGCCAGATGCGCTGACTGCGTGGGGTTGGATTTGCAGGCGTGGACGCACCGCCCATTTCGGTTTTTGCCCGGGGAGGATGAGGATGCGGTACTTTTGGACAGCGCGGACGTCCGCCCCGATATGGACACCGGGGCCCCGGACGGCGTCTCGCTCCGGGAGCGCCAGAAGTTGCCAGATATGGCAGGTAGCCGTTGAGAGACCGGAGAGTGCGCTCGGGTTGTGGCCTTGTCTCGATCGTGTTACAGATCGACGTCGCGACGCGCCCTTCTGCCTACAAGACTCCCCGCCTGCCCTATCTGGTTCCGCGACACTGCGCCCATGCCCGCCCCTATTTCCTGTTTCACTCACCGGGCTCGGACCCGCCTGCCTTTCTTTCTCCCCCCTGCCAACGACCGCTCTCGCCAAACACCACAAGACCAGCGTGACCGCACGCTCGGAACAGCGGGCCTGAGCGGGCATCCAGCTTGACACCCCTTTACTTCTATCCCCGACATCTGAGCGCCGTAAGGCGTACCATGCGGAACTGAGCGCAGTGCGCAAGGCCAAAGCGGCCGCTCCGCTGCACACGCATTTCCAGATCCCGGATCAGCAGCGGAGCGAGTGTGCAGGTTTGGGCGCCTACACATCACGCGCGGAGGCATCTGCGAACTCGCAAAGGATCCGATTCAGATGATAGCAGCGCGCGCTAAGCCAACTGTGGCCAGCGCGATCGGCATGTATGTAGCAGACAATCGCAGGCAATCAGACAGACGGCCTCCTCCGCGCACGTACGCACTCGCCCTGCAGGCTCATCAATGCACGCGCGCAATATCTGGGCGGAGTGCGGGAGTGCGGGTGCGGGCTGCCTAGCGAGGCCTGCGCGACGGATATGGCAGCATTGAACATGCCGAATGGAGACTGTTCAAGCATCGCACGTCCTCCCCCTGTTCGGATCGTCCGCGCCGTCTTTAGTTGGGTTGACAGCCTTCAAGGGCAAGGGCCAGGGAACCCGGATCTCCTCCATGTCTATCGCCTAACGTTTATCTACCTCCGCGCTGGTTCTAAAGGGCGCGAGGCAGAGGCGACTGCGGGATAACGTGTGATGCATATGGAGAGAGTGAGCACCGGCCCACGGATGCGATAGATATCTGCGTAGGCGATTAGCGGGATGAACGAACCCGTGGCTAAGGGATACCAAAAGACAGCATGAACTCTTCCTCCGCCGTGTCAGTGTCAATGTCAGTCCACCTTCCCTGCGCGAGAGCTTGTCGTCATATTATTCTGTCAAGCGCGCCCCACGGGCACCTCGGGATATCCCTTCAGCTGACAGATTTTTTCTCCTCCGAGCCCGACACGCCACCCCGCAGCAAGGGAAAGACAAACATCTGACTGTACATGTTCCCCGTAGCGTCGGGCTGTGTGCGCACGCGAGATATCTCGCGAAATGACCGACATCGTGGGCCTTCGGCAGCCCCTGGCTTCTCATTCCCGCCCGGCAAGGTCCACAAGCGTCAGCAACGTATCATAGGGCGCAGGGTTCTGCGGCAGGATTTTCGGGATGAGGACGACGCGACGGCTCGAGCTCGGATGGAAAACAGACATGGACGTCTTCGGACCTCGGAGCAGGCGATGGGCTATCTGCTTCCGTTCCGCTTCCAGTAGCATCATCTGCCTAGCAACTGATTGCACGGCAGAGCTCGGTGGCCTGCGGTACAGTCCGCGCCGGCCACGTTGCCCCTCCACATCGAAGACTTGCGTCCTGATTCTTGACAGTCGCCCGCGCCGCGCAGGCTAGCGGGGGGCGATTTCTGGCGCCACAGGAGCACGCAAGATGCCCGGGGTGGTATGGGCAGGGTGCGCCCAACCCCGCTATCTAATTTCCCGTATCGCATCGCGTCGGCGGAGGGCCACATGACGACGGGCCGTCCGTCGAGGTGGCGGGTAACATGTGGGCGCGGTGGCATGGACGTCCGCTCGTCTCTCTCTGGCCCGCCGAGAACTGAAGCCGGTTAGCTCGTCTCTCGGACGTGCAGTTGGTGATGATGGGTATGATAACCCGGATGCGTATACAGTTGACTCGTCGGCGACCCGTGCGCGGCCCGCAAATCGATCTGCACACAAAAACTGGCGTAAAGCGAAAGACAGTGATGTTTTGGCTATATCACAGGGGCGGTCCACGTACCTGCGCTGCGCCGTGCTGTCCCGGCTCGCCTTGAGGCCTCGCGTCAGGCAATGGTATGATCGGCGCGCGATCACCCGACGGAACAATGTATGAGATGAGCTCATAGCCTCCCTGCGTGGGCTGGTGAAGCGACCGTACACGAGGAGGTTACGAATGAGCGAACGTGCCGCATACGCTAAGTACCAGAATTGCTTCCGCGGCAGAGGCGTGCCCATCACGAGAATGCAAGTGGGAAGAATCATATGCATCGTCCATGATCGTAATCGCCGATTATCGTCCGGCCGTTGCCCCGCCAACTTCCCACCATACGTTCTGCTGCATGTACACAACACCTAACCGCCTGAGTCGTCACGAAGCGGGAGAAGGAGTGAAGGCCGCCACGCGAGACCAGGTTGCGAGTGCTCGCGAGGGTTAGTAAGAGACGTCATCCGGTGCCGAACCTGTCACTACAGTCCTGGGAAGCGTTCACGCAGCCAGGGCTCCGTTCAGGGTCACGCTGCAAGTAAGTACTGCATCTGAGCCGGAAAGGGAAGGTAGAGCTATCAGCCATCTTGGAAGGCACCACCCGGCTGTCACTGGATCGGCGCGGGCGAGTGAAACATTAACGTGCAAAGTTCGGGTACTGAGCCTGTCCGACGTCCGAGGCAGCTCTCTATTGCACTGAAGAGGGCTCTGGCTGGCATCAGAGCGAACCCTCCCGATCGAGGTATAGCCCGCCGCCCAGGGTGATTTTTTGTGCGCTGGACGTGACGAATCAGGTGTAGTGTCTGTCCGCGGAGACTGCCAGTTCATCTCCTGAAGGGGCCACACGGACGCGCCATGGGTGGTGCATGCGAGAGGATTGTATGAGGGGGAGCGAGCGTGCACCGCGGGACACGATTGCGCGTAGATACCTGATACGGTCAGATACCAGCCTTGTTTCCTGCGGGAAGCCACCGTGCGATCGATCACGTAACGGAGAGAGGATGACGATGCGCCTGTGCGGTGGTGACTGGCCTTCGCGCCCGGGCCAGAAGTGCGAGCTGTGATAGAAGGCAAACCGAGGAGCGCGTGGAGGTGCATATACTTACTCACGAGCCTCGGAAAGGTTCGTTGCACGGGTCTTGAGAAGCCCGCGAACGGTTCTATTTCCAAGCTGATGTGTTGTGCGGGCCGCAAAGCAGGAGTTGGAGGCCATGCGGAAGAACTTGAGGAGATGATGGGACGAGTGAATGCGCAGTTGGACTTGCGCGCAGGACGAGTTTGCGAACGATGTTGACGTCGTGGGGCGGTCGAGACCGGCAATCATTCGAGTCCGTGGGCGCTCGCCTTCCCAGTCAGGCAGGAGAGCCCAAATCCGACAGAGGCGGGGTGCGGAAGCAAACTGCCACGTGCTGCACCAGAACTGTTGCCTCCGCATTCGTGTGCAGACGCTAACTCTTCCTGACACTACGTCCACCTCGCTTCACCAAGGGGGTGTGGAAGCAGGTCTAGATTGCTCTCAGTTCTGGCGATACGTAGCCGGTGTCTATTTGGTCAGCATCTAGTGCCCTCAATCTGCTCTCTGACACCGGCAAGATGCCCCCGAAGTTGAAGCGTCCACGCTCTATCACACCGACGATCCCGCAGCGTGGAGATGCCACAACCGCAGAACCCCCGTCTCCTCAGACACCGAGTCACAGAGCCAAAAAGCTAAAACTTCTAGCCTCGCATGCTATCTCGTCCCCATTTCCGGACTTCCCCCACCCAACGCCCGCGGAAGCCGAACAGGTCCACGCCCTCCTCGCCACGACTCATCCTGACATCGCTTCCTCCTCCGCGCGACGCTCGAAACCCTCCGATGATAGCAGCAGCAACTCCGCGCGGACGTGCGGCAAAGTCTCTAGCGTGCTAGACTCGCTGATCGGCACTATCCTCAGCCAGAACACGTCTTCCCGGAACTCGACGGCTGCGAAGCACGGTCTGGATGCTGCGTTCGGGCGGCACAACTTCCAGGCGATCGCGGAGGCTAGTAAAGACCAGGTGGTAGAGGCGATCAAGACAGGCGGCCTGGCGAACAAGAAGGCTGCGGTAATCCAGAAGATTCTGAGAGAGGTTTACGACAGGCACGGCGAGTACTCCTTGCAGCATCTTGCTCGTGTCGTTCAGTCAGACGTCGACGTAAATAGCAAGGCGAAAGCGGAAGGGAGCTCGCAGGGTCGGGCTGCGGTATCAGACGAAGAAGCAATGCAGGAATTGGTGTCGTACGACGGCGTTGGCCCCAAGACCGCCTCGTGCGTCCTACTCTTTTGCCTCGGACGCTCCTCCTTCCCTGTCGACACGCACGTCTTCCGGCTATCCCGCCTCTTGGGCTGGGTCCCTGCGCGAGCCGACCGGGTGACGGCACAGGCACACCTCGATCTCAAAGTCCCGGACCACCTCAAGTACGGCTTACACGTACTGATGGTCGGGCATGGCCGCAGGTGCAAGGGGTGCAAGAGCACGAGTAGCGGCAAGGGCGAGTGCGTGCTTAAGCGATGGGTCCAGGAACAGAAGGGCGCGAAGGAGGAGGAGATGGAGGAGACGATCGTGAAGGCGGAGGAGGCGGCGGCCGAGGTGGCAGTCGACCATTCGACGGATGTTAAGAGCGAAGTTTCGTAAGTCTGCCTCGTTTCTGGGTATTCCTGTCAGGTGCTCGGGTACTCTACATTCCCCGTAATAGCTATTGGGACTTCGATCAAAGTGTAGCATACTCTTCTTGGACACTCTCCCCCACGTTCGTGTTTCGCGACTTCTAACGTACACTTGTGCGATTCGTCGATCCTACCATGAGTTCATATTTCACGCGAACAGCGCGCTGCGGTGACTGCAGGCGGGACGTGTCTAATGAGACGCCACGATCACGTGCATCACTTGACTCCCTGGCGAGGAGTTTCAGGCCTGCGTGACATTATGATTCGGTAAATTCTTGTCTTCGCGGTAGAACAAGGCTTCCGTACCGCATCTGATTCCTACCCTCACAAACGTACTGAGTTGTCAAGCAGCCCCCCGAGAACAAACCCATCACGACTATATCGTACAAAGTTGCCAATTTGGGGACAAGCGCGCCTTCCCCAGCTGCAGCTTTCCCACCGCCCACGTCCTGCAGCAGCTCGCTCCAGACGATGGCGCTGGCGACAGAAGGAGAGCCCATGCCGCAGCTGATAT
The DNA here is from genome assembly GCF_000275845.1 of Dichomitus squalens LYAD-421 SS1. Lineage (NCBI taxonomy): Eukaryota > Fungi > Basidiomycota > Agaricomycetes > Polyporales > Polyporaceae > Dichomitus > Dichomitus squalens. Next base: position 223,618 of record NW_006766922.1, on the reverse strand, counting down.
AGCTGATAATGCAGAAGAACGTCTTCAAGATACGGCTCCTGCCGTTCTGAGCCCCTAGGACCGTGCCCCAGGGGCCGTGCTCGCCTTCCACAGCACGCACTCTGGCAATGCTGCAGCCTCGTGCCGTAGCCGCCTTTTCATCCTCTCGCTCCGCTTCCCCTCGCACCCTCGCTACGCCCGTCTCTGATCCCTCGTCTCCCGCTAGCAGCTCATCTCTGTAGCCCACACGCTTACGAAACGGCACACGCCCTGCAAAGTCGGGCGAGCGATCACGTCCTCGACCAATCACAGTAATCAAATTCGGCAGCCCCAAAGGTCCCGGAGCGGAAGCCAGAAGGCGGCTGGTGGCTCAGAACGCGAAGCCCCCCTGAAGCCCGGAGAAGACGATGGCCCCAACAGCGTCAAGGGACCGGTCAGACTACGTACATGAAGGCTGGCCGCCCAACGCCGTGAACCCGCACCGCTGCGTCGACTTCAGACGGTCGTGGGTGCCATCGCCGGAGATGTCCCCCGCGGCACCCATTGACGTTTCCCTTCCCGGAATCGAAGAGCGCGAGAACGAGCACGAGCTCCTCCACCACGGCGTTGGCAGTCCATTAGGCTCCCGACGGCCTAGAACGCGGGGCTCACGGACGCATGGAGGCGAGGAGAACCCGAAGCGGTCTGTCAGTGCCAGTACTAGCAGTACGGCTATTAGCACGGGCAAGCGGCCGCTGCGGCCGACGTCCACTGCTGCGTTTTCTAATACGCATACCGGAGATGACACGCCTTTCACACGGGCGCACCAGCCCACTGCACGTTCTGGAGCCCGACCACGGCCGCTAGCGCGAGAACAGGAACGCGAGCAGGGCAGGGTGCCCCGAGGCGGGGCGTCCTGCGAGCGCCGCAAGTCGTGGCTTTCCGTGCTCAGCCCGAAGAAGCTTTTCAGTGCGTACCCCGCCCCATTTGAAGCTTACTCGCTCTTGCGGCGTTCACGCTGCCTCTGTCTTGTGCTTTAACCTTTCATTTTGCGTGGGCCCAGCACGTTGACGTAATTTACTGCTCTCTAGGGAAACGCCGCAGTGTGGCTGAAGCCAGCGATGACTTTGGCTCCCACCCGCAGGATGCGGAGAACTGGGAGCCCGAGGGCGCACGGATACGCAGGGTATCCTCTGCGGAGTGGAGGGCGTATGGGATGTGGGCGCGCCCCAAGCTCGGCAAGCGATATGGGGACATAATCGTTCGAAACGCGAGTGCGTGTTGAGTTTTTGACCACTCCATCCGATCGCGCGATCGCGCAACTGACAGCCGAACCGCGACACACAGCTCCTCTCAATCCGCCGCGCGAGCTGAGCCCGCCTCAGACAGATGCGATGTTTGCGAGTCTGTGGGAGGACGGCCGACCCCATCCGGAAAGATGGATCCCGCGCGTCGAACACTGGTCGCTACCGCCGCGGCCAAGTCTGTGGCCTACCCCCAGACAACGATACGATCCGCTCCCACAGGAGCTACAGCTGAACCCGTTCCTTGAGCACCGCCTGGTGGGGCGTCCACTTATTCACTTCGATCTGCGCATGCGCGCCGAAGACATCACGCTGGGCGAGCGCCCTCCACCTCCAAGCGTCAATCCTTACACCAGCGCCAGATCGGGCGCTGACAATGGTCACAATAGCCTCAGCGTTGTTGTCTCTGCAAATCCGACGTCAGAGTCGTCTAACAGAGATGAGAACGATCGGAGACGCATAATTCCCTTCTGGTGTGACGGACCCAACGGGGCACAACCTGCAACGTACCCCGGAGTGCCTCGCTTACGCATCACGGGACTCGCTGGCGACCCCCAGCACGAGTTCCCGTGGCCAGTGACAGTCATGCCGCACCACGAGGCACTGCCGGTGTTGGTGTGCGACGTGGTGAACGCGCTCATTGCGAATTTCGAGGAGCGCATGACAGTCGAGGAGATCGAAGCGCTCTCGGAAGGGCGCAAGATCATGCTCTACCAGGCGTACTGGCGCCGCATACGATTCTCCGTGGGCGGCACGATGCCTCCGGACGACGACGGGCTGAGGAGGGTGGATTACTTGGGCGATGCAGTGTACTTCAGAGGGCTGGAGCCACATCCGCGAGGCGACGGGTTCATGCTGTTCATGGGACCGCCGCCATAGCCTTCCGACAGCATCCCTACGCTGAGTAGAGGACACGATGAACGGAGTAATGAGGGGAGGAGGATAGGGAATATGGTTGCATTTTTCGCGCTTCGCTTGAGACGACGGTGCAGGCGCGCTTCGTACGCGCCGCTGTATCCCAGACAAGCTATGCGTTTGTATAGTTGGTTGCCGGTCTTCGCTGTCAAGTTTCGGTTTCGGTTGAAGCATCTATCTGCTGTGTCCCTTTAGTCTTTCCTGTTCTGTAGCTGCACGTAATTACATGCTTTCTCGCACCTAGATCAGTAATTGCCCTCTGCGGGACGCTTTGGAAAACCCGAGTCCGAGGATAAGGGCGATGGTGGCGCTAGCAAGTTACATTGTCAGTCAACTGAGTCGATGCCCTAGGTCTAGATGCACCTTACCCACCTCCCTGACTCGACTCCACATCCGACATCCGAAGACGGAGAATTCATGTACCAAGTGGGCATGGAAGACGCTCCGAAAAGGAAAGGGATGTCACTCAAACTCTGTCTGCAAATCGGGAACAAAGGGCAACGTACGGGGACCGCCGTGGGGTGAGTGCTGCACACGAGACTGGTATAAGATTTGGATGGCTCGAGGGAGCGGGCTCAATATTCGTGTGTCGACACCGACGGGTTAGAGTTACGGCAGCTGTTCTAGGCTTCTAGGAGAAGCTGGGAAGACGAGATATCGCTCCCGGATCACCAGCATTTCAGGGGTTGGACTTTGCAAACCTCGAGACCTTCTCGAGTGCGTCCGTCTTGTGCCATATACATAGCATTACTGCTGCGCTGCGGGACGCCTTTCGGTCGTACCACGTCTTCGGATTCAGCTGTCATACGCATGGTCACCGTACCGCAACACGCTGCGTCCGTATACGTACCATCGAGCACATGTTCTGTTCCGCATTGGCCGAACAAATGCCCACCGAGCATATTCGCCACCAATGGCATAAGTGCATAGCCTAGTCTCGAGATCCCGCCGGGGAGGCTTCTGAGAAAGACATTTCTTACCCAAGGGAGCGCTCCATCACATGACGGCACGGGGTCCGGTCCGATGCCCGAATTCCCGAATTCAGAGCGCCTCGTTGCACCCGCCGTCGGAGTAGAATGGATCGCAGTTACGACGGCTGAGTGGCGGCGGATAAGGAAGGTGCCATCGCAAGTCCGATGTCATCCTGCATGCATGCTGAGAACGTGGTCCCCGAGAAGTTGTGGGGAGGGCACGTCACGTAACTGCCTACGCTCGTGTCTGCGCACGTATGTACTGTCGCTCAGCATGTTCGCGAGCAGCGCCCTGTTTCGTGGGGAACGGACGTAACGGAGCGCAAAGCGTCAGGATACCGGGCGTTCTGCAGCTGCCGCCGGACCACGACCCACAGACACAACGCTAGAGATTCGTACGGGATATCTGAGACCAGCGACGCGGATCGAACGGATTTCTCCAGGTTGTCCCGCCCACGGCAGCGAGGGAAAGGTCGAGCGAGCCGCCGTAACGCCAAACGCACACAGCAACCTCTCCATAATGATGCGTGTTCAGAAGTACTGGGCGTTACACCCATACCCCACCACCGCGGTCATCCACACCAGACCGGTATAGGGTCGAATAATGAGGATACGCCCACGGGGCGATGCTGTCTCAACTCCAAAGGAGCACTCGCGGGGAAAATCGCATCGCATAATCCCACTCCTTTGGTCAAGGAGACTGTATCATACTCATGTGATATGAACTTTTCAGACCGTAGCATGCACTCACCGTAAGAGACCTCGGGCAAAGCGGTGCTCCACACCGTCATGTGCAGCGACACTGCCCGCCCTGGTGGAGGAGAACAAGTAGTTGGCAGTGGGCTTGTGATAGACCGGTCCGAAGAGCCTGACAGGAAGCTGGTGTCACTCGAAATCGTCCTGGGTTATGTCGGTGGATGTGCGAGATCCCCGGTTGTGGCGTGGGGCGGGCACAGATCTGACGGGGAGCGAGCGCAGCCGGAGCAAGATCCTTGCAGGCGTGGCCATCGAGCAACAGCCGAAACTATGTATCCTAGCCTTGAGGCACAGAAGCGTGAGGAGGCCAAGTTCCACGATTTGAGCGTATGTACCTGTGCTATGACGACGCCGCTTCCGGAATAGCTCCTTTGCTTCCTTAGCTGCATGTTGTAAATCACTGCGGATCCATGCGCGGAAGTATATGGCGCAAAATCTTTTCTGCACGATCAATGAGGAGTTGCAAAAGGTTACATACGGCAGTAGGAACAACGGACCGAAGTCTTCAAGTGAAGCCAAGCAGTGTAGTCGAGATATGGGATGAGGGCACGAGAGCGAGATTACGTTCTGACCGCGAATTCTCTGATACTGAGAGGCTCCGGACATCAACGATGCGGACGTTTGATAGCAAAGAACTTTGGCTTTAGCTGTCACGGTACAGAGTATTAGCAGGATGACCAGCAAGCGCAGAACACAGCGCTCGGTGACCGTCATGGGGCGAGGGGCGAGCTCGGAATACGGAGCCGGAGCGGGGCGTCGGGACGCGGAGTAAGTCCTGGCTCCGCTCGCGCTAACGGCGTCAAGCGTCCTCCGCGGCCACGTTGACTGTCCAGACGTTGCTCATTCTTCCCTTTCTGTCTGTCCCTTCGCCTCGAAGCCCCTGTCGATGAAATTCTGGCAGAAAACCAGGCCGTTTTGTCTCGATTGAACGGATATGTTCGCCGAAGCCGGGCCCGGGGCGGGAGTCTGTCGGGCAACCGCCTCCCGGTCCCCGCATCGATATCCTGAGTTCGGGCTGTGCGCAGGAGCAGTCGCCAAGGTATGTGCTCTCTCCGCTCCGGAAAATTCGCCCTCCGGGCGATAGGAGACCGATATGATCTACAGGGGCAAACGCCGTTGGGTCATAGGAAGGCAAATGGGACAACGCGTCCTTTCATATGCGGCCAAGGGTCCCTGCAAGTGATCAGGCATAAGGCCAAATGTGATATGTGCATATGGATGCGGATGCCTGGTTCATATAACTGGGTTCTGATGTGTGCCAATCCGGCTTGCGTGCTTCTTACGCACGCTTCTTGTTCCGTCTCCAGCTCGTCACTACCACTGACTCGGCAGCGTGTCTGTCGATAGCCTTTCTCGGTACTTGGTTCCTATTAAGAGCCGGCTCGTGCCCACCATCACGTCTAATACTCGAGGAACTTCACGGAAGTCGACGCCACGCACGCTGCGCTTGCCAGCTGGGAATCGCCACCGGCGCGAAGGTAGGCAGCAGTTGCCTAGAAGAGAATAAAGGCAGTGAATATTTGGGTTCGACGCTCTAGGGCCGACTGATCCCTTGTTGAGATCCCTCTTACGTTGCTTTCGTCCTCGTCCTCACTCTGCTCTCTACCGCTTCAGCCTCTGCATACACAGATCACGCCTCGTTTGATGCCGCCACCGTTTGACCACGAAATGGAGTTCGACGACGACGGTGCGTATCCTTGCCTAATATGGACATCACGCGTCGCGTACTGACTCGCGCCGCAGACGGCATGCCGCCCCTGGTGGACAATCCCCTCCCGCCGATGACTTTTACCTTCGCCGCGGATCTACCACCCATCTCGTACAACCATGAATTCGCTATGTCCGAGTATGCACCTGAGGGTCTTGCGCCTGACATGAATGTGTACTCGCCTCAAGACACGACCATGCCCGACCTGCCTCGTGGCTCACACGCCAAGAAGCGCGACGCATCCTACATCCCGCGTCCTCCCAACGCCTTTATTCTCTTCCGCTCCTCCTTCATCAAGGGCGGCCACATTCCCGGCGAAATCGAGGGCAATCACAGTGCGCTCTCCAAGATCATCGGTAGGTTCAGTCGCGCTTGCTCTCGCCGTGCGGAAACCGCGTGTCTAACGCGTTTCTCGTCTCCAGGCAAGTGCTGGAAGGCTCTCCCGCGCCAGGAGCGCAAGGTGTGGGAACAGAAGGCGATCGTCGCTCTCGCTGAGCACCGCCAGAAGTACCCCGACTGGAGGTTCAAACCTGCGGCGAATGCGCTAGCGAAGGTGAAGGATGGACCACGGAAGAGAGGGAATCGGAAAGGTCGAGGGCAGTCGGAGAAAGAAGAACGCAGTCGCGAGAAGAGGTGCGCCAAGATTGCCGATTTACTCGTTGCGGGGAAGACTGGGTCAGACCTCGCGGCTGCAGTCGAGCAGTACGACTGCGAGACGAGCAGGGGCCGCAGGCCCAAGGACGAGGGCCCCACGGAAGGCGTGGCTCTGTCGATGATGCAGAGCCAGGGCGAGATACGCGACATCCACTCCGCAGATGCAGACGTCAAGGTCCGCTCCGTGGTGGGATCCGACATGCCCCATACCCCGACCCTTACCATCGCGACGGATGGCTTGGATGTGAAGCCGCTGGCTACACGCTCCGCCGTGGATGGGCGGTTCAAGGTACCTCTCACCGCGATGTTCAAACGTTCCTCGTCCGCGCCTGCCCCCCGCGCTCGCACTCCGACTGGCGGACCTCGTGCCCTTCTGAGCCACCGCCGTGACTCGTTCAGTGCAGGCCCGCCTCTCTTTACACGCGCGGCGAGTTTCGACGGCAGTGGGGTCCCCCCCGAGGAAATTTTGGCCATCCAACCTGACAGTGGCGCAGAACGCGAGGGCACAGGGCACGCTTCCGCAGACAGCGTGTCTTCCATCCAGACGTTCAGTTCCGATGTCAATGACGTGAGTACATCATGATCGCGCATTGCTTCCTGCGCTCGCTTACAAGTTGTGGCGCGGCTCTTTTTCGATTTTGCGTTCGGACGCAGGCCGGTTTGGACGCCTTCGGGTTCGCTGCGAGCAACCTCTCGAGCCCCCACCTCCCCGCGTTTGAGCGCGACGCCGAAGGGTTCAACAGCCCGTTACAGTCTCCCATCGCGACTCCCGTAATGTTTAGCTGGGGTCACGAATCCGATATCGGCACTCCGACCAGCATCTCGGACATGATGGGCGAGGCGTACGCGCCCGCGCCTTCTCCCTCGTCGTATTCCTCTCTGGAGGGCTGGGCTGGGAGCCCCCTGCCAAAATTGGCGTCGCCGATCAGCTCTCCCCTCACGAAGGTTTACCATTACGTGGACGGCACCGATTCTCCCAGCGTCATGAAGAAGGCCTTTGACGCCGCGGCGTGCGCCGCTTACGACTTCAGCAACGAGTCTTTCGGACACGGTGACGGATTTGGCGCGGTCGGCCCCGCACACACGGCGCACTATACTTGGGGCTCAGATGCACCATTCATCACCTACGCCTTCCCGGTCGTCCAGTGTCGCCAGGACGACTTCTAATTGTGTCGGGATCAGGACCGCCCTCGTGCTCCCCAATGCACGCCCCGGTAGGTTCGGTCGAATGCACTGTATTGATTCCGATTCATCCTAGCATCTCTCTCTCGAACGCACCTATTCCACGTTGTGCATGCGCATGCACGTCCTTATGTTGTCCTCTATGCCTACCGCCCTCCGTCATTCGCATTTCCTCAATCCTGACTGGGTGATTCAACTCCCTAGTCTGTCTTCTTAGCTGTGATTTCTTCATTCTGCCTCAATATACGCTTCCCTTCCTTGTCCCTGTTGTACGATATTTTGTACCCGAGGACGAACCATTCTCGGTGATAGGCCTGGTGATCCATGCTGTCATCGCTTCGTAGTCCTCCAGCGGTCTCGTGTCTTGTGGCGTCTCCCTATTTTCCATGTATTCCCTTCCTCATGCATCCTTACGTATGCCCTGTATGTCTCTCCCCTAGATCGACGATGTGGAAATCTTCTCAATATGGCCCTTGTAGGTATGTCTCATCCTTGTAGATCATGTTGTACTCATCCTGAGCTCCACTCAGATGAGAACTAGCTTTGCAGCAACGAATATCTGTATGCCTTACGTATCGAGCACGGCGAAGATTGTCATGAAATTTACTATGCGAAGAGCGCCTGACGTCAACAGACTTCTGGTATCCTTCTTCAGTTCCATGCAATGCCGGACGCCCTCGAGCGGTATGTTTCCTTCGCCTCCCATGCCTGTCTTCCGGTGTTCTATCGCCCCCACGAGTGGGCTGCTGATGCCTTCATGGGGATATCTTATCTTCCCACGTGGGCTATCAGATGATCAATATCGGCGTTTGCTGCCTGCCTCTCGCCATGAACAGCAATATTCATGTCGAAATCGTCCGGCGTCCTGGCCAAGTCCTCAATGAAACACGCAGTAGCCTCGAGGCAGCCAGAGCTAAGCGGATATCGAGGAACGAGTGGCGCGAGTCGACACGGTGAGTATCAACTAAGTCTCCGCCGACTCCGTGCACCGACAGCTCATGCTCCTCATATCGCGCCGGCAGCGACCCCTGCGCGGTTTTTTTCACAACCTAGTCCGCTCAAACGGACAAGACTAGCCGCCGTGCGCCACTGCCCTGCGGCCGATGGCGTCGTGAAGACGGACCTATGCTCGCGGCGGCGTCGTAGCACATGTTTAGTGCTGCTTCTCTCGTTCTCAGCGCCTTCTATGATTTCAGGGGACGCCTGACGGGCGTCTGGTTTTGCTTCCGCGCTCAAAGTTCTCTGCCTGCCCAGAGTTTCTGCAGAATATCGCCTTATTTACGCAAGTGAGCGCCGAGAACTCAGTTCGACCCCTGGTCCGTATCATCAGCCTCGAGCTACCAAACTTTCGGGGCAGAGCGCTGAGGCTGTTCGGGATGTTGTCGGCGATGCCGGCGCTGGCCTCAGCCGAGGCGCTCTCACAGCTCCCGGCCCGTGCGGGATCTTATGCAGAACATTGCGCAGGGCAAAGCTATTGGAATATCCGAGGACCGGAAATCTCAATATTCGCAACAGAACAAGGTCAGTGCAAAATGACAGCTTGACGTTAGCCCGAGAGCAGAATTACACAACGTGGATGGAAGCGCAGCTAGCGTGGCTCGACCCGCCTCCACAGCGAGGATATTGAACTTCACTGCGAGTGGTGCCGGTACAAATTCGGCTTCCATTCTCGCGAAGAGCGCGCGCTAAGGGCACATGTCTTGACAAAGACAGGTACGGCTTCCACGATCTTGTGAGTGAGTTGTAAGCGCGACTAATCTTGATCACCGCTCTTGTGTGCAGTGCCCAGGCTTACGTCGAGGAGCCTATCGATGACGATCCGAGAACACCCTGTACGACAGCAGGCGCCCCTCGCATATCCATTCAGAGGTCTCGAGCGCATTAGATTCACATGGAAGCAAGCTGTACGGGAGGACCTATAGCGCTTAGGTATGTCGTTCGCTATGTCTTGTGTCTTAGTCTATCATGGTCTGATGTCACGAGCGGATCCAATGCTACCAGTCTTGAGAGTTTGGCTCGGGTATCCGGAGAACGAATGATCTCCGCGGCGGGCTTAACGAGGCTGTTCGCTGCGATGCCATCGTAAGGTTTGCATTTACACAAGAACTCGCCGGAGACGGAGCCCCTTATATCATCCTGAACTCAGGCCGAGGATTGCCTCTTTCATGAAAAGCCTCCGTTATCTCACGGAGTTGCATGTGACTGCTCGCACGCGCCGTCTTTCGCAGAAATCGTGGATGGAGCTTACGTTCCGCGTCCCACAGCATCCCGCTTTCTTCTCGCGGCGCTCAAGCAGCTTAGCAGTTTGGAGGGCTGTGAACGCAGGGATGTGAGTTCGTGTTCCATTCGCAGAGGATGAGCGTCCTTAATTCCAACCGGGATTAGTTCGTTTCTCTCATCGGTCGGGATAACGGGATGCGGCAAAATTCACCGAAGACTTTTTGAACAAATTGCGCTAGGAAACGTGCCAGTGCGCGCCGCCGTCTATCTAATCCACGCTCATTTCGTGCATGGACTCATCAAGCCATGCGAAAACCCTGCTATATGAGCAGGATCTAACGCTCCCCGATCTCCCCCAGCGTCGTATCTGAGGGTCGAATCGTATTCTCGGTATGTCAGTCGACCTCATCTCCATGGGACACTCATCCGAAATCGAGACCAATGTCTGGAACAAGTCTCCCACACCAGTCGAGACCGCGGAGGTCATAGGCTTCGCGGGACTTCAGGCCCCACTTTACTCTATCAGCCGACGCAGGAGATCTGAAATCTCGTCTGGACTCTTATTGTCTTCGCTGGATTTGGAGTAGCGGCATACCGCCCCTTCGGAACGTGATCCCGAGTGGATGAGCTCCTCTCTCGAGGCCACCTAAGGCTTCCAGATCCCCCTGGTGAGCCTTCCCTCTGTTGTGTTTCGTTGCTATGGCAGTTGAGATGCGTCTGCAAGGGCCGACTAGCTTGATATTGCGATTTCGATCGCATGGTGTTTGTCATGAGTCGACCTAGCGTTATCGTGTGGAGGCGTTAGCAAGGTCAATGCGATCGGTTGACATGACACTGCTCATGAAACCGAACGGCTTTATCGATGGCCTCGGCAATACTTCCAGATGTCCTGGGTGGCTTAGAAGGAGCCTTGAGGGCTCAATCCATTTTTTCCAGCTCGGATGCGGTAACGTAACGACACGACGGCATGCAAGAGCGCAGATGTCATCGACATATCGCAAGCTTGGGCCCTTACCCGGCCTCGTGCTTGGGAAATGCTTCACGCTATCTTCAAAGTGCGGGGTACATGTCGCCGAGGGATCCGCCCGAGCTGTAACAGGTCCTCTCTCGGTCACACTGACTCGAGGTCTTCGTCTGCATTAGGCAAGCCGCTTACCGCATTGTAGCCTATACAAACTTGTGCCGCACTACGAATACGACATTGACATGCCAAGAGGTCCGACGTGCGCGCAGGACCTCATTTGCGTGGACAACGGGGATTCATAATCGGTTGTTCTTCCGGACGAAGTACGTGTTGGCTTGGCCGCTCATCATGTGGTATCTATCAAATGCGAACGTCCCGGCTTCTTTCTTACATACTAATTCCCTCGGCACCCAGGTTTGGCTATGAGGCTCGGTACCGGCTGCACCTATGCAAGAAAAATGCACTGCGGCGTGTGTGCGTTATGCTGCTTTGGGAGAACCAAAGCTCGGCAAGAAAGCTTCAGAGCTTGGGGTTAATTATGGACTAGGTTCGTCCCTGCCAGCAGTTCGATTGATGTGAAGCTTCTGATGCGAGTTGTATTGCTATAAGCATGTACACAAGCTCGACATTGTTCGAAGAGAGTTCCCGATGAGCTCGGTGACTCCAGAACTCGTCAGACCTCAGGGCCGAACCTTGATGTGCGGGGCGGAACTTTGCTAGGCAAGCCGGTAGCAGACTGTCAGAGAACCCGATAGCGTAAGTGTAAGTTAACGGTCCGTGTACCTAGATTTCTCCTGAGTGCATAACACCGGTGCTTCTGACCTTACACGCCATTATGCATGCTCGTGCTTCTTGCCAATTTGCCACGACAGGAAGCTAGCGCCAGGGTACCCTCAACGCTAGCTCATCGCACATCTACGGTCGTACCGCGCGTACGTTGCCCTTATTTAGATTGGGGACGATCGAAAAGAACACGGGTACGGACCGGGGAAATCAGTTACCCACCCGTACCCTTTCTGCAATGTATGACCTGCGGTCGAGTCATTGTGCGCCGTTTTGGTCCATGAATGAACTTGTGGGAAGGAAGAAAGCCCCGCAGAGCGCCTCGAACATAACATACTCTTCACTTATCATTTTACAGAACTGCGACGAGAGCTCTGGCTCCTATCGGTGAGTTCTAGGTCTTGCGATATCCTGACATGAACCCGTAGCTTAGCTTCTGCTGACGCCCGCATTCGGCAGATGAAGTAAGTCACTGCAGGGGGTTCATCCTTCGGGAATGATGCAAAGTCAGCCGCACGGTGTACGACATGCGCCCTCATTTCTAGTCGCGATCCTTGGCGGCGTGCTTCAAGTTGCACATGTTGAATGACGTTCTAGTCCTTGGACGTCTGAACACAATAACATCAATTGGTCCGGGGACCTCATGTTGTGTCAGGTATTTCCATGTTCTGTGCCGTCCTCTTGTGAGCTGATCAAGGTGTTCACTTTCATTTCAGCGGCGGAAGGTTGGCGCAGTGATCGTATCCATTGGCCGTCCGGCATGATCGTACCAGCCGACTAAACCTTCCTGTCTTCGCATCCGCTCCCTGCTTCATCCCCCTCCTCTCACATTGTACCTGTTATGCTATCTTACCCGTGTATACGCTCCCACTTTGTGGAACGTGGAAGAAGTTGTTATAACATCTTTCCCGGATGTTATGGGCACCAATCGCTGCATTCATGTCAGGTGTGACGAGGAGCTTAACAGCTATAATGCAGTTGCTGAGGCCATGCATATCGGACGGTGCGGTTTCCGTCTTTGCTTCTATAGCTTATCCATCTCGGCTGATAGTTAGTTTCCTCAAAATACAGATGGCATCGTATCATGGTCGTTCTTACGACTCGACGTAATGGACGCTCTATGGTGAGCCCTGAGGTGAGGTCCTAAGGGCGCAGGACCGAGGATAGTGTCGACTCAGCCGTCAAGCCCATTCAACATTCGCGTGCGAGGTGTTTGCTGAGACGAACTTAGTCGGACTGACGACGCCCGGGGATCTAGTAGGTGCTCTGATCCCTTCTCTACGCTCTTCCCGACCAGCCCCACCGGGCCCTTTGTCTTCTTTGGATTGAGAAGTACAAGCAACATGTGTAAAGTTACGGTCGCCGGGAGCTACCTTGCCCAGGGTGGTAGCGGATGATCGTCGGGTTCAACTATGTGACTGAGATGCTTTGCGAACCTATTGTCGATTTTGGGAGCCACGTACCGCTGGAGGTGGGACCGAGTTGGGACACTCTCAACGTTCCGGCTACTGTGCGTTTGCCTTCACAGTATATGACGATTACGTAAGCGAGTTCCCCGCCCTCCACGTCGCACTTTCTCAGCCTCGGTTTCTGACAAAGGCTCTGCAGAGCCTCCACGCATTCCCCCACCACTGCTCTCCCTCGTTCTTCCATCTTCATCTTGGTCCTACTTTTCTGGCGGCATCATGAGGTTTGGGACTTTCATCGCAGCGGTGCTATCTATTGGCACCGCGCTGGCATCCAATGTGCTTGAACTCACCCCGGACAACTTCGACGAGGTGATTGGCAAGGGCAAACCCGCACTGGTTGAATTGTGAGTAAAATGCACAGCCAATACTGCTCAGATGTCTAAAGAAGTTCGATCAGCTTCGCGCCATGGTGTGGCCACTGCAAGGTGCGTTCACCTGCCTGCTGCACCACCTCCGAGAACTTTGCGCTCAAGCTTTGCTCCTTAGAACCTTGCACCCACATATGAACAGCTTGCGGATGCGTTCGCGCATCAGAAGGGCAAGGTTATCATTGCCAAGGTCGACGCGGATGGTGTCGGACGACCACTCGGCCAGAAGTACGGCGTGACTGGCTTCCCCAGTGCGTAACTGCTGTCGGTGCAACTATGCACTAGCATATTCATGGCATATCTGCTCCCCTCTACAGCCCTGAAATGGTTCAACGCTGACGGCACCGACGAGAGCTATGACGGAGGACGTGAACTTGAGACTTTGGCCGACTTGTAAGTTGCTGCTTCGCTTTCGTACTGCTGGCTTCGTTCTTCTCCCTTTGCCCCGCGCCTCATTTATTGGTCTCGCGCAACCAATTTCGCCCGAAAGAGACCATCACACATAGAATTCCCTTGCAAGCATCGAACTTGTGTACCTGCTTAAGATGTGACGTTGCTTGCTTGGCAGTTCTCTACCTTTTCTTCGGCTCTCGACGAGCGTCCTTGTTCACTTTCTCTCCGTACTTTCGCTGCTCGGGCGTGATGCATGACCTATTTGGTTAAGGTCGCTGAATCTCAGAGATGAGACCTAACTCCATCTGAAACATATGCTCCTCGCGACGACTTGCGGTCCGTACGGAACAGCTGCTAACGTCAGTTTCAAGCGTCTCCACAAAGTCCGGCGTGAAATCGAACATCAGGCCGCCTGCCCCTCCGGCGTACCAGATCCTAGATATACACTCCTTTGACGAGGTTGCTCTGGTATGTGTTCTCCGTTCGCTCGTGCCAACACCCTACGCCTTGCGCCACATACTCAAACATGTATCGTTGCATACAGAACCCGGAGAAGGCCGCTATTGTCGCGTTCACCGCTCCTTGGTGCGGTCACTGCAAGCGTCTGAAGCCCATCTACGAGGAAGTCGCTAAGGACTTCTCCAACGAGCCTCACGTGAGTGCAGTCTCCGCATCCATCAGGTGATAATGTGCCGATTCATGACCCATAGTGTCTTGTCATCAACGTCGACGCCGACGCGCAAAGCAACAAGCCCCTCGCTCAGAAGTACGGTGTCAAGAGCTACCCTACGATCAAGTTCTTCCCCAAGGGTGCCAAGGACGAGCCCATTGACTACGAGGGCGCTCGTACTGAGGAGGCGTTCGTCGAGTACCTCAACGAGAAGTGTGGTACTCACCGTACTGTCGGCGGTCTTCTGAACGACAAGGCCGGCCGCCTTGAGCAGCTCGACGCCCTCGCGGCAAAGTTCTACGAGGAGTCGGCGTCGGCTCGCCAAGCGCTCCTCAAAGAGGCTAGCGACCTTGCCGCTACCCTCGGTGCCGGAGCGAAACACTACCTCCGCGTGATGGAGAAGGTCGTCAATGGTAGTGAGGAATATCTTCAGAAGGAGTCGACTCGGTAAGTCCTTGGGATGCTCGTTGTACCGCCAACAGACGCTCATGTCTCCGCAACAATAGTCTTGCGTCGATCCTCCAGAAGCGTACGCTCTCCCCAGGCAAGCTCGATGAGATTAAGATCAAGGCTAACATCCTTGGTGCTTTCCGTCCGGCGACGATCGAGGAGGCAACGGCCGAGGATGAGCACTCCCGCGACGAGTTGTAGAGGAAGTAGCCATGACAGTGTTACGTCCCCCTGTCTCGACTAAGTTATGATCAACATTTCCATGCTTTGTTTCATTTCTAGCCCAGAGCGACCGCACTGTAGGGAGTTCAAGTCCATGAGCCATCGTCGAGATACGATGACATCACAGGTGAGCATGAGAGATGGAGTGTGTCTGCGTCACTGCGGGCTACGCTGTCCCCAGTGGAGTGGTCGGACAGGGTTGGCTGTGCGCCACTGGCTCCTTCGTCGCAGTCGGACGCCACTGCTGTTCACAGCGCGCACATAAGGTTGCATCTGGGTCAGCGGCACGGCATGTGTGTTCTCGCAACATCCTTTGCTCAACGATCACTGCTCAACGTTCAACGAAAGAAGACAACTATTATACCGTCCTACTATCTCGCACCGACACCACCTCTGCTGTATTTCAGGGCAAACATGAGCCAACACGACGGGCAAACATTGAAGCAAAGAATCCCAGCACAGACCCAGGACCTCCCTGGGCTGCAAAAGTCGATGACTCCCGAGCCGTTCAGCACGAGTCTCGAGACTCCGGCAGGACCCAGGCCCTATATCGGCTCTGGAAAGTTGAAGGATAGGAAGGCAGTCATAACCGGTGGAGAGTAAGTCGTCTTGCCACGTACCACAACGCCGATGAACACCGATGCTTTCCTTGCAGCTCTGGCGTCGGTCGAGCGGTCGCCATCCTCTTCGCGCGCGAGGGAGCAGATGTGACCATCGTCCATCTTTCGCAAGAGCAGCCTGACGCAGACGAGACCGTTCGTGCGGTGGAGTATGAGGGGCGCAAATGTCTCTCCATCGCGTTCGATCTCGAAGACTTCAAGAACGTGAAGTCAATTATCGACCGGCACGTCGCCGAGTTCGAGCGTGTAGATGTTCTGGTGAACAACGCGAGCCAACAGCGGCTGACGGAGGACTTTGCGGAGATCGACTTGGATTCCGTCGAGCAGGTGTTCAAGACGAACGTCCTGCAGATGTTTGCGCTGACGAAGTTCGCGCTCTCGCACATGCCGAAGGGGTCGAGCATCATCAACACGACGAGCGTGACGACGTTCAGGGGGAGCGCGTCGTTCCCCGACTACGTCGCGACGAAGGGCGCCATTGTCGGATTCACGCGCTCGTTGGCCAAGGATCTAGTGAAGAAGGGGATTGTGAGTACTCGTGTGTTCATATCACCGAGCCACGACTGAGATTTCCTCTCTAGCGCGTCAACGCCGTTGCTCCGGGCCCTGTCCACACTCCGCTCCAGCCCGCATCGCGGCCTCCAGAACAACTGGAAGGCTTCGACGAAAAGTCCCAAATTGGTCGGCCTGGGCAGCCTGCAGAAATTGCACCAAGCTATGTCTTCCTCGCCAGCACCGACTCGGAGCTTTACTACGGTCAAATCCTCCATCCTTATCCACTCGGTGACTGAACAGGAGCTGCTCCAGCCCTGGCGTGCCGTGCTCTCTCTCCCAACGGCACGTCCTGCCGGACTCGGATGACGGTGCTCCGAAGCAGTTGTCAGCGCTGATCTGGTGCGCCGGATTAGCAAGCAATTCCATAGGTTGAGCATGGCTCAGCAGTAGTGTATGGAGTAGATCATATGTAGCATGTACGAACTCCATGGCATATGTCGTTGGTGTCTTATGGGTGGAGGGGTGAGGAGCTGACTTCGTAGACTCGGCGAGATTGCGTTGGTTATGGGGATAGGCAGCGCCCGGGTTAACCGAGGAGGCGCGCGTCAGAGCGCCCGGCCTTCGCTTATGCCTCGGGGCTCGAATTGCATGATAATCTACGGCTTGATTAGACGGCAGGACGGCCAAATGGAATGCTGGTGGCTGAAGGGCGGTCAACGTGTAAAAGAAAGATCTCTCCCCGAAACCTCCCATTATGACCGAGCAGAGTGGTGAAGGGGTATCTTAGACATTGAATGCACAAGTTCTCTCGTGGCGATTTTCAAGTTGGAGCCTAGTTCTCGAGATATTGTAAGAATTGAAAATCTACACGAGAGAATATGTTCTACACGTCATTCCCTACAACTTTTGAGTGAGCATCCCAGGCTCAAAACGCGCTCAGAGCGCAAAAGAATGTGAGCGCCGTGCCCACTGGGAAGGGGGAGAGGATTAAGCGCCTCTCAGCCACCGACCAGAGCGGTAGTGGTCGCTGTGCCTTCATGTCCTACACTGGAGTGAGCCATGCTCATCTCGGCCAAGCGAAACAATTCACAATGCATATAATACTTCTTACACATCTGTACTACGG
>NW_006766922.1:202293-204463 GCF_000275845.1 Dichomitus squalens LYAD-421 SS1 | reverse complement strand
CGCAGAGTTCGGCGTGGTTAGGGTTAGTAGCACTAGAGCTGTCAGTGCGCAACATTGTCCAAGCCAAAGCGACCCAATAAGGAACATGAGAGACTTACACATTAGTCGAGGTGAAGACGCAGCACTAGGCTCACCGCCAAGTAATCGAAGGGATGCTTGGGCGTCGAGAACAGCAGAAGGTAGATGTAGCTGCATTGGTCATGGACAGCGAGAAATTGCTAGCAGGGCGGCAGATATCGGCGGCGGCGCAGCAGGGTCGTAGTCAAACATGTCGATGTCAAAGACAAGCTCATGAAGCTGTTGGGCGAATGTGGCTAGGCGGACTGTCTTCTTGTCATGGGCTGCAGGCAGGGTTTGGAGTGAGATGTTCACGACAACCGGGGAAGGAGGGAGGGGACATACACGTGCGGAGTAGACAGGGCCGATCTCAAAGTGGTGGGGTTACACGGGCAGACCTACTTCTTGAAATCGTCAGGAGTAGCGAAAGGGTTGTAGCGGAGGTAGACGTTGCCCTGAAGCATGAATACGAACTCACGGTAGGTAGAGAGCTTCGTGGGCGCGCGCTCGTGGTTGGGCAAGGTGAAGACGGACTGGAAGGGGTACAGTCAAGAGGTGAGGGGTTTTGGGAGCGACAGTTCAGGGCAGGGTTGGCAGGATGACAAGTTAGATTGCAAGTATAGACTGCGCGTCATCGATGGGCAGGCTTCAGTGATTTGTTGAGAGTCCATGTAGAAGGGTGAGGATCGTGAAGGGAACATCGCCCACTTGGGACAAACACGATAGCTGCGCGTCACAGGTGACCATAGGTTCAGCGCTTTTCATGTCGGGGTCAGTGAGACTTGCCAGCGAGGTGCAATGCAGTAAGCTAAAGGTAGACATAACGAGAGCCACAAGAGGTCGAGCTAGCCTGATAGACTAGGTGTGGCATCTATGGGGCACCCGTCTCTGTCCTTCCGCTCGTAAACCCGACACTGCCACTTGCCCGAATCTATCTGGCGCACGGCGCGCGAGCAGGAGGAGCGCAGAGACAGAGCTCGCCTAGCGTCACAAACCAGGAGACGGAGTAGGCGGAGGCGGAGGGAGTACGGACATGGATGAGGAGCGTGCTCGAAAGAGGGAGAAGGAGATCGGGGAGATGTTGGTCAGGGTTGCCGAGGAGGAGGCGGCTGTGGTGCAACGGCTAGTAATGACAAGTGATAGGTATGAAGTGATTGTGCAAGATACATACCTATCTACCATTGCCGGTGTCCATCTGCGCAGATGTTTAACTGCCAGATTCTGTCGGGCGAGATGGGAGTTGGCCGGTATGAGGCGGCACTTGCGATTTCCGGGAAGGGTAGGCCAGTTTCGAGCGCCGTGGCCATGCAACACCATTGGATGATGGTTTTGCTGATGTACGACTGACGTGACATGGCTCGTTCTCCTTGGCACAAAGCTTGCATCATCCGCTTAGTCTCAGCTGGGGTTCAATCTGTTCCTAGAGCCTCGTCGAACATGGGGCAACTGGTAGTTATGCCGCGAGCATATCTGACGTCCCCCGCCAGCCACCCTCCTACGTCCGGGCGGGGTTTCATAAACATGTCTGGCCTGTCTAGGTGGCTCGTGCTCGTGCATACACGTTCTTTCCTGGCAGGTGCGTAGAAATACCGCTCGGGCTTGGCCTTTCAACCCCGATGGAGCGCAGGCTGGTTCTTCATGCAACGAAGACTCGGTGTCGCTACCGGAGTAGCTCGGCCGCGCACAAGGCCCTACAACTTACGCCGGCGAGCCTGCGATTCAGCCCACCAAATCTTTCAATGTACCTTGGTCGTCCGCCCCACCTGATAAACTCGGGGCTGTGAAGACAAAGATTAGATCCGACTAGAGTCGAAGCAAGATCTTCAGTCAGTAAGGAAAGACTATATTGCAGCAACGAACTGTACCTAGAGTCGAAGCAAGACTACAAAGGTTAAGTAAGTAACTACAAGTTAGAGGTAGATGTAACGAAGTACTCACTCTTCAGTCAGTAAGGAAAGACTGAAGAGGGAGGACGCAATCTGAAGTCCTTATATACTACAGAGAAGTGTCCATGACTAATCGAAGAGTGGTTAGTCACATGTACCATAGTGCGATGAATAATACAATGATGAAAGAATTGCGACGTATCGCACCATAGGATGAGTAAGAGATG
>NW_006766922.1:198006-200286 GCF_000275845.1 Dichomitus squalens LYAD-421 SS1 | reverse complement strand
CCCCCCCGCCCTATATGAAGAAGATTCGAGCCCTGTCTCGGAGACAGGCTGCGACGCTCTTCCAACTCCGTACCGGACACGCTCCCCTTAACGACCACCTATACCGAATCGCGCGGGTCGACTCGAAGCGCTGTCCAGCATGCGACCTAGCTCCGGAGACGGTGATACACTTCCTACTACAATGCCCCGCCTATGCCTCAGCCCGCTCGCAACACCTGTCCCGTCTCGGACGCCGTGGCCGCACACTATCTTTCCTCCTCAATACACCGTCAGCAATACAACCTCTACTCAAGTTCGTCAGCGCAACGCGACGCCTGCAACACACCTTTGGCAATGTAGCACCCAAGGAGACAGAACAACGTCAAACACAGCGTTGCGGAAGACGCAACCAGGAGGCGACACACATATGCTGACTTATCTGCTTGTTTGTTTCAGGAAGACGCCACTACATACCCTACCACGTATACTTCGCTGCCCTAGATCTGACCCCATTGCATGTAACCACCACGCTCTCGTAGATCCCACCGGAAAAGTGCGCTGCGGGCGCCCGCCCGCTCTAGGGGCGGGGGAGTTCTGACGGATGGCGGGGACACCGCCAGACGTACACCTGACCGGCGCAAGAGGCGAGACCCAGGACACAATCGTACCCAGAGGCCGCAGGTTTATAGCCCGTTCCCTTGCCTTAAATGGCCGGGACTGGGCGGACTTCCGCAACGCACCTTTCCTGAGCCCTGCCCCCTCCTTACACACCACTTGCGTACTCGAACGTCTCACTCTCGCCCCTGTCTGTACTCTGACACTTCCCTTGCACCACCCCTCATCGACACCTCATTCATTCCACACCCTTAGATTGCATGAGCATCCAGCTCAATCATGTCCCGCCGACCACCATTACCATCTAAGTAGACAGTATTGTATTTACGGCCTACCATGAGGCTCGGCCTCGCAGGGCAATAAACGGGATCTAGAAGAAGAAGAAGAAGACAGAAGAGGTCCTGGTCGTAGCATCCCCATCATGACTGAGGAGCTCTCCCACACTACTCCTTCAACGGATGATATGAGTTGAACTCGCCGGCTACAATCCAAGGATGTCCTGGTTTCCCATCGCACGCAGGAGATAGTATTGACCGGGAGGATGCCGAGTTGACAAGATACATCCGCACTGCTGCAACTATGGTACGGTGGTGTAGCGGACAACTACGTTATGCAAAGTGCGTGCCTTCATGTTCTCCTTTGGTTACATGAGGTATATCTTACAGCAACTTCACAGTGTCTCCTGAGGTATCATAATACACTCACTACGGCAGCAAACAAACAAGAATCGAGACGTGTTTGTCTTTATGCTCCAGGGCTACCCCCGAACAATGCCACCATGCTGATCTGAGTAGCACGAAACACCTGGTCGAACGCTACTTTCGCTACTGGCTTGCATTTCTAAGGTGCGTACCGATCGGTTGACTGCGTAAGAATCATGATGGCTGACTTGCTCTGTTCCAGCAGCAGTTCATATTCGACCGCAATGAATGCATCATCGATGTCGTTTCCAGGTTTTTCTTGAATAGGAATAGCATGATATTTCTCGATTTAGTTTGTCTTGCCACGCGTTGAAGAATTCAAACGGATGCATCCTTTGCAGATACTTGAAGAGAAACACTTCGTCGAAGTGGTGGCGAACGTCGACAGTCCGGATGGTCGCATAGCCACGGCAATCATCGAGTCACCAATCAACTGTTGTTGGCTCCATCAGGAAAACGTCACGGACTTGGACCCATACTTGGGCCCAAGTTCATGTACTTGGACTCAAGTCCGTGTACTTGGCCCCAAGTCCGTGTACTTGGCCCCAAGTCCGTGTACTTGGCCCCAAGTCCACGGACTTGACTCAAGTCTATATACTTGGGGTACTTGGGGTACTTGGGCCACAACTTGAACTTTACATGTTGACTTCAGTATACTCAGGCCTCAATTTGAGCAATTGGTGTTCTATCAGTCACACATCTTGTATACTTCTTATGTAATAATATCTATCATAGACATCCATACACTAGTTGTAAACCAGTCTGTTTTAAGGCTGTAGAAGCAGCTTTATAGTCTATTAGAAGAAGGGCAATAACATGTGATAGAAGACTTTATGTTGTTACAATGTGCTTGTTTCAGTAGTGATACAGAGGTACAATATCCAGATAATGCTCAAGAATAGTGGTATCAGTGGTGGATGTCCAAGTTCTGCTATGGTACAGGAGAGGATGGTGAAGAATTTCTCGGAGTCCAGCAAAGAGCGCT